>NW_010109944.1:114822-115028 GCF_000699245.1 Pterocles gutturalis
CACCCGCCTCCCTAATGTCCCCCGGGGGCGCGCCCCAGCCACAACTTGGTGTCAATATTTGAAGTTAAGAGGAACACGAAGGTAAGCAGGCATTGCTCCTCACGCCATGGAGCGCCCGTGTTCCTGAAGGGTGACCAAGCAGGTGACTGTCCCCTCCAGAGAAGGGTGGGACGATGGGCGCGACGGGGGCCCAGCGCCCCAGGGCC
>NW_010109945.1:0-26923 GCF_000699245.1 Pterocles gutturalis
TATATATATATGTATATCTCTACCAGAATTCCTCCTTCACTTCTTTGCCAAGGAAAACAAATTACTGGTTTTTTGTTGTTTTTTTTTTCCCCAGCTCTAGAAGTGAAGGACAACTCTATCAGTTATCATCGCTTGTCTCCTCAAAGACTGCCTTGCTTATAAACATAGTTGAGCATCCCCTTGTTGTTGCTTTCTCTGGGACCTAACCTTGGATAGTGTCCACAAAATTTTTGGTACTTTCCACAAAGTGTGTGCACACACAGAGCTTGAAGAGGCAAAGTCCAAGAGGACTCTGCACTGGAATTATTGTTATTACAGACTTGGTTTCCAGGTGAGAACAGGTGATTGAAATGCAGTAATTTCTATGCTGAAAGCAAAATAGGGGCAGAGTTAGAACAAGTGGATTTACATCTGATTTGCCTGTTGGCATCAAAATGTCACTTCAGCAATAAATTTTATCACAGAGTTAGTACAAGAAAGCCGTTAGTGAATGTAAGAATTTGTACCTTCCAATCGCTTATGTTCCAGAAAAGGACAGAATTCAGGACTGTTAAAGGCCTACTTGTCTAATACTTGGTTACATTGCAGAAAAACCTCTGTCCTAATACGTTGCACCATAATTGAAAAAAGTTTCACTGCACGTAACACTGGAATGGTTGTAACTAAGGACAAATGACAGAACTATGAATGAAAAAAAATGGAAGCCAGGAAGCAATCTGGTGGCATCATCTATAAACTTCCCTCTTGGCACAGGAACAAGAAAACAAGCACAAAAATTGGAAGGTAGTTGACACAAAAGCAACATATAGTAGTGATACAGATCATCTCCTGATGACCAAATATGTTCTGCGACACCCATTGAATCACATTTTTTAGTTACAGTAAAGGTCACTTCATGAAGCCCAGCTCCCTGATTTCCAGAGGGGTTGGCCTTTATCTTTGACAGTTTTCTTAGATGCTAGCTGAAGTCAAGGCTGCAACATGTTCTCGTGACATGCCCTCTACAATTCCCAAAGTTTTTCTGCCCTTTTTGTATTTCTGTATCACTTCATATATTCATTAACTCTCTCTCACAAAGTAGCTTTGGAATTGCAGTTGTTATTTCCACTTCTGACCTGCATATATAGCAAAACTCAGGAAAAAATTACACCAAGGATCTGTTCCTCTTAGCCAACGTGGAAAACAGAAACACAAATTACTGTCTCTGAAATTGCTAGGCAGAGTCCCCAGTGACACTTGTTTGACCACCTCTGTTTTTCCAGACTTGACAGTGGAGGAACTTTAGGAGAGAAACGCTTTCTAAATAAGCAGGTTATATATTGATCCTACCTTCTTACCCACTACGGTCTGTCCATCATCCCACGCAGAAGCCAAACCACGCAGAAGCCAAACTACTGATCAGTTCTGCATCCTGGCTTGCATCCTGAGTTCTCCACCAGGCCCCTGGGTACACGTGGTGGAAGGGTGCTCTACTAATCAAGTAGAAATCTAGTAATGGTAGTGCTTGAAGTTCACCAACCTAATAAAAGAATACAAAATGTCTCAGCTACACTTATCTGCTATTAGCTGAAAAAAAACTGAACACACTTATTGTCTTTTCTGAGGCCTAGAAGAGGTAGTTTTTGGACATATGTGACAAAACACAACTTGAATTCACACTTCCTGAAGACAAATACGTAGTGCAGAGCACCCTCAGACCAATGGTGTTACTGACAGGAGGGTTCCAGGTCTCAAAAGTCAATTTTATCCCAACCGAAGTATTCTTCAACAGGAGTACGAGGGGATTTGGAGGAAGTGATGGAGAAAGTAGATGGATGTAAACCTGGTGGGACCATAAAGGGGAAACAATGTTTGGCATCTAGCACCAAGGGCTGGCCAGTAGAGGAGAGGGCTCTGTGGCAAGGAGCCAAACACAGAGCCCTCTGAGGCTGAAATGTGAGCAGAGGTTGACTCTGGTCAGATCATGGTGACTTCTAGGGAAGATATTACAGGTGTCACACTCTGAACACTACAAAATTGTTCAGAGCATTGAGGTGTTGAACCAGTACTACTCTGTATACGTTTTGTCCCTGAGGCCAAGTCTTGAGCTCAAGGTAATGTACCAGGCCGTATGACTTTATTTCAGACCTGCTTAACTGTATCAAATGGCGGTGTCATAGCTGGTGTTCAACATGATGGCCACCTCAAAAGCAGTACCACCTTTTTCCCCTTATCATCCTTTCCACTCTGGAAGGTTCAGGATGTTCCAGTCAGCAGGCTGCAGGAGAGGTTAGGAAATGAGGAATGGAGGTGTCCCTCCAGGACAGGGGTGCTGGAACTCGATGATCTTTGAGGTCCTTTCCAGCCCTAACCATTCTATGATTCTATGATTCTATGATTGATCCCTTAAAACCACCCAGATGTCTAAGTTAGAGATGTTTCCTGGTTAGATATCTTCTGCAAATCCTACTCTTGTTTTCTAATTTCAATATTAGTTAAGATTTGAAATTAATTGTGACTAATAGGGAAATTGACGTTTTCATGACAAATTGAATTATGGTGTACCAAATCTCTGTCACTGAAGCTATCTTATTGTCTTCTTACATTTGCTTTCTCAACTAAACCGATGTCTGTTTTGTTTGTGAACCACACAAGCAAAGATTTATAAACATAGGCACATTTAAATAGCCACTGATGGCAGAAAGCATCGGAACTCATTCCCATGCTAGCTCAGCAAATCAAATAAGTTTAAATACCCACAGATGTCAGTGTGTTGCAACAAGTTCTCTTGTCATATCAGCAAAAAAAAAAAAATTAAACACTTGTTTTGTAATGTGTGGTTCAGTATAATTAGTGCCTCTGTCATGTTTTCAATAACTCCCTTCAAGCAGCAAACCCAACATACACAAGCTCCTCTGTCAATTCCCTACTGGCTTCTGTCTTAGCTGCTCGGTTACAAATGTATTTCCTTCTCAGAGACGTTGGGGACAAAATAGATATTGACTTATTAAGGGAGGTTTCTAAATCAACTCCAAACATTCTTCCAGTGATAATTCAGTTGTCATTACTGTTGCATACTATTCATTTGGTGAATTCAATCAATTTGCCAGTAGAGCAATTACCTCAGGGCCTTTACTTGAGCAGTGCCCAACTGAAACAGATGTGGTTTTAGCAAGCTAAAATTAATGGGCCAGAGAAATACATTGACTTATCTAAAATGGGAGACATACTTTGGGATTATAGATATCTAGATTGTTCTGACAGCCCGTAGCTGACATACACAAAGGAGGAAATTTAATATCTTTCAGTACCCAGAAGTCTGAATGCAACCACCAAGGTGTCATGTGAATTTAGAGTGAATGTGGACAAGGAGGGCAAGAAGTCAAGAAGAGCACTAGATGTTAATTGGAAGTGAAATTAATCACACTCTCCATCCCTGAAGGTATTTAAGATACGTGTAGATGTGCCACTTAGGGACATGGTTTAGTGGTGGACTTGGAAGCATTAGGTTCACAGTTGGACTCAATGATCTTAAAGGTCTTTTCCAATCTAAATAATTCTGTGATTCTGTGACTCTATAATTCTATTCAGTGCACAGACACTTTTCTTAGGTGTTATATGATATAAATAAAATAAATAAATTATAAAATTTATGGTTTACACCTTAAGTTAGAAATGATAAAGGAATTTTTTTCATCTGAGGAATACCAGCACCTTGAATGAACAAATCAAACCAATATATTCCACTACCAAGAAGAGGTACAGTGGTTTCCTAATGAATATATAATGCGTACATTAACATTTTTATTAGGCACAACTCATCATTTTTTTTCATCTCCATAAACACAGTGGACCATGCATGAAATTACTACTTTTCAAGAGAATGAGTTGTATTTCCTGTTGTAAAGACTTGTAAACCATCACTTAACTGCTGTGTGGTTTCTGCTAACAAGGTTCTTTGGGACATCTTTTCTCTTCTGTTGGTCAGGAACCATATGGCAATGACAGAACCACATTTTTAGATAACTCATTTGTTTAACTAACAACAAAAATAACTAATAGTGTAATCTAGCCTGCAGGAACTGTCATGTTCCAATTCAACAGCTTGTTTCCTTCTTAAGAATGAAAAAAATGTGGAGTCCTGTCTTGTCTTTTCTTGTCTGCAGTATGCGGAAGCTTAAAATTTCTTCCTCAGATTTTGAATCCTTTACAGAGCAACTATTCTTGTCTTCTGGTGTGTCAAAATGCAACTTTTTTTTTTTGTTCATTTTCAGTCAAGTTTTATGACTACTTCATTTCAGCTCACATGTTGAAAATAAAATGAGTCAAAAGAGAATAAATAATTTGTAACTAAATGAAGGGCCTGGTTGCAAACTCTTTTGTATGATAGGTTAGAGTCCAAAGTTGGGCTGAATATTTCTCCTAACCTAAGTATTCCCATTTACTCATGGTTCATCTGATACCCCTTTAACATGGGCAGCAATTTAGAAATGTAGATCATCATCTGAACCGCTGTCACAACAAAACCTCAGCTGGATATCCACCACACAGATGAATAATATGTGCTGGTGAGGCAGACACAAGCCAGCTGACCCACAGGACCTTTCCTTTGCCCTTGCCTTGACATGTGCTCCCACCCTACATTGCTCCTCTCCCCTCTCCTTCTTGTGAAAAGCTCTCCCCATGTGCCACTCTGTGCAGACTGTCCCAGAGCAACATCCTGAAAATAAATGTTCTTCTCACAGAACAGCCAGGGGATCATGTAGATAAAGTTTTTTTTTTTTTTTTTCCCAAAAAGGAGGCAGGTATATACTTTATTTGTTTAGTAATAGAGTGGCTAACTTTAAGAAAAAACCCAAAAGTTTTAATAACTGCTAGGATAGTGATCAAAAGAGTGGAGAAGAAAATTGAAGCTGTGTGGAGATCTGATTGAGTAAATCTGAAAGATGTGCCCTTTTAAAGTCAATGAAGAGTCTTCAGTGAGCGTAGCAGTACCTTTAAAATTTGATGTGGTATCAAGTTGATCAGCTCTGACTCTGAAAGATTTTGATAACTGTAAATATACCGTTACTGAGTCTATTGTAAAGAGGTTAATTTCACAACCACTTACTGCCTGGTAAGTGCAATAAATTCTTATAACAAAATTATTTGAGGCATGAGGTGGGTTTCAGAACTGACATTCATCCTTTAGGGAAATGAGAGCACATTGTGTTGCTATTGTGAGATAGTTTGATTCAATATCTCACAAACACAATGTACAGGCACTACATGGAAAAGAAATTGATTAATGTATTAACACTATCGAGGTTTTAAATAAGACTGTACAAAACATCTGGAAAATAGTGAAAAGAAAAAAGCCCAACAACATTGGAATTAAAGTCACAATAACAGAAAAGAACCACTGTCTCCACTCCTATTCAGTCTACCACTTGATCAAGTAATTTTTAATCCAGAATCGTTATGCATGAGTTACTGTTTTGGTCAGATCAGAGACATTCTACATCCCTTGCCATACAGTTTGGTCTCACTAACCAGTTCCTGCAATGACACAGAAATTTTGTAGAACCATTATGCAACATGATACATCTTTGTGTACTCTTGAGTTTATAAAACTTGAGCCAAAAAATGCTGTGGCTTTTATATTAGTGCTGCATATGACTCCTACATTGAAGCACAGTTGATAAACTCTGTGGGACTGAATATGGTTGTCGAAAATGATCTGAACAAATGTGAAAATTATCAGTCTGTAATGATACACCCATAAACTGGACCTGTAAAACCAAATTTTACTTCACATCAGTTCGACCACTTTCAAACCATACCAGAAACCTAAATATATATTTATCAAAGATTTTACATTTTACATATGCAACACGCAGACTTATCTTGCTGTCAGGAATGACTGAAGAGTAGCATTTTTATAAGATCGTACCTGTGATAGTTAAGCACCAAGGCTGGTGATTTGGGCATACAAAGAATTACTGGAATTCTTTCTTCAACTGGGGCTTAGACAGGTACATCAGTTAGCCTATTCTGACTACCTCTTTTGGGGACCATAAAGCAGATATAGCTGGAAGCATTGGGAGCCATTGGGTGAGTGTTAACCATTTCTTTCGAGATGGGATGCTGGAGATCAAGAAGCAGGAGACTTGCCCCCTTGTCTCTGCACTCTGGCAACAACATGCTCAGGATCCTTCAAGGATCATTAAGGTGTCATGCCGAATTGTAGTATCAGTAGAATGGATCTGTCAGTGTCAGAGGAAGTTCTAAGGAACAGGCTTGGAAGCTACGTATCTACAGCTCAGAGTGCAAGATGATCTGAGGAGATTCTCTGAAATCCCTTCAGCCAGAAAAACTTCCATTAGTTAACAAAATATGCATAGCAGCTATGATTTAACTGTTTCCCCAAGCTGTAAGTATTCTTTTTTTTTTTTTTTTTAACACTAATAAAATGCACAGGAGCCTCGTGCCCACTCTGCCTACCTTTGTTCCATTGACAACAGCATTGTTCTTCAGAGTCATAGCTGTTGAGCATGTTGGCAAATAACAGCAAGTACCCATAATTGTCAGATCACCTCATGCCATCAGCAGGCACTGGAGATAACATTTAGTCATTCATTAGGAACACACGGAGCCAAAAAGAGAATGTGACTTGCCTTTAAATGTGTTGGCACAAAGCACATGGAAAGCTGCTTGGCTTCTATGGAGAAGCAGCTTACAAATATAGTAAATATATTGTAGGGGTGTTATTACAGAACACTGCATATCTTTATACTTATATGCACGCATCCTGTTGGGAGCATCTTGTCTGCAGTGTAAAAAGCCAGCACACTAGTAAAACCAAAGATCTACGGGGCTGATTATGGAGTGTATCCCAGAAAGGAAACAAACCTCAGTTTTAGAGCTTGTTGCATTACCTGCCACTGGACTTTATTTTTCACTGTTTATGTTCATAGTTTCAGTCTTTATAAATTGGTGTCTACCTGTGGGACTTCATTAGTATCACTATAACTTCCCATGTATACACACCAAAAGCCAACTCCATTCAAAACACAATAAACAGAGATCTGCACGGCTTGGTGGGCTGCCAGGGACAGTGCTGCTGCAAATAAGAACATTGAATGGTTTGTTTTCCCAGAAGCTGTAACATACGATCCCTTTGGTGATATTTCTAATGTCCTTGCAGTAGATCTCTGATACTGGAAGTTCACTGAGAACATTCAGGAAAATCCCCCACAACCCACACATCTGACACTGCCAGTGTGCACATGTGAAAAATACATCAGTCAAGGAATTGTCATAGCAAAACTGTACACTTCGAAGCACAGTCTGCCTCTCTGACCACATCTTTAGGAAGAGGACATGCATAAAGAGTACAATCTGTACCAGAGACGTGGGCTGCAGCTATACTGCATGCTTATGTACCCACATAATAGAAATGTAAGCTTGTCCACACAACAATATGTAATCATCCTGACAGCAGAGCCATTGACAACACGTATTTCGTACTTGTATCATATTTGTCCCCTGGAGACTGGTTTGACCTTTATGATGTGATTGTCAGTGATATTACTTTTGGCTTCTCACTGTGGACTTCTGCTAGGAGCCCAAAGCAGAAATATGCCTTTGTGCTTTACCATCAGCATTGTGGTTAATCAACATTGACACCTAAAGGACATCAGGATGTATGTGTGTGGGAAGTCAGCTTCATAATTTTTGCAGAGTGCTTTTCCAGGTTAGGATAAGTCACAATTGTTTTTAATTCCTTGGAGTGAAAAATAAATTAATATCTGGGTTCAAGAGAATTTGGGTTTCTAAAATGAGAGTGGTTACAAGAGATAGAGTCTGTATGGTAACTATGTGGTTACAGGTGACACGATGGTTGTCAAGCAAAATAGCCACCAACACCTGTTTTGGGAGTGGAGGAGTTGACTAAGACTTCACATGTGGCATTGTGTTCCCCCTGCGACACCTCTATCTCATCAAATCCAGTGCGCAACAAAGAGCTTGAACTCTGCAGAACCGGGTAGGGGCAGGTCAGCCAGTGAAAACCCTGCTGTTTCCCTTCTGCTTTTATTTCAATGCACCTAATGGCTACACAACACAAATTGTATTCAGGAGTTTGACATCACAGTCACTACAGAGCCCTAGTGAGAGAGCTGGCTCCGCACCTTGGGGTGCTGTTGTTAGGGAGGGTTTCACAGCAGGCACTAGTCTCAGTCTTTTTGAAATCTTGCATTTTCCACAGGTGGAAAACTTCCAAGAAGTTGTTCTCCACCTCTCTTGAGACTTGTCTAGTTTTGCATGTGGGTTCAGACAGTTCCATCCACTTTTGTTCGTTGACTGTGCTATTAGGTACTGTGCAGTTGCACAATTTCCAGTTACCTAAGCCACTTTCTCTGTGCACCTCAATGACTCCTAATTTCTTTTCACCTGTTTTGTGAATGTGAATTGGAACTGATTTATCACTTCCTTCTCAAAAACGTTGCATTCCTGTGGTCACCAAGAGCCAGTCCCCACTTCCATCATTTTTGCTTTCGAAAATATTCCAGGTGCATTCCTGTGATGCAAATGAAGTTAGTCACTAGATGAATACCAAGTAGCTATTTACCTGCGTGATGCTCACTAAGATCATCCACCTGGAGCTGGAAAAAAACCACCATATACTGGAGCTTATATAGATGTCTAACTGTGAGGAGTAGTTATCACACAAGAAAACTAACTGCAGAATTTGTGCTGCAGCCAAACTTGCTTAGAAAACCATTAGGTTTTGAAAGCAGGAGGAGGAAAGGAACAGGGCTGGACAGGTGCACTTCAGTTAGAAAATCAGTTTCATAAAAAGGCTCTGAAATGACTTTAATTGGTATGGGTGTTGCATATGTCACTCAAACTTGTCTGCTTTAAGAAAATTAGTATTGGCAACTAGGCATCATACAAAGGGAAGGGGAAACAGCTTTATTTCTCTAAGCATTGCTGCTCTTCATTCCTGTTCTTAGTTACTACTACCCCAACTTTTCCTGAATCACCTATCATATGTTTCTATTTGCTTCTGTGCATCAATACTACTATTAGATAGTAAATATTAATAGTAAGTACTACAAAATATGCAGATGAACATCCTACTGGCACTCAGTAATCAAAGCTGGCTTACCTGAGGAGCATGAGAATGCCTCCTCTGTGATACGAACTAAAGCACGGTTGTTCAACACAGTAAGACCTCATTTCACAGCAAGGACTGTTAGCCCTCCATCTATATCTCATAGCTTTCTGGTTGGTGTCATTTACTCTGCTAAATGTAGGTGAGGGAGGTAGCGGTTTAGTTCCCTCTCCGCCAGGCAATATACTGGCCTTTAATATGGGCACTGGATGAGGTCAAACAAGTGCCAACAGAGGTGTCTGTTGCAGGGCTCGGGAAGTTATTATGAAATTTTACATCCTCTGGAGATCTCAGCTGGAAAGCCAGGCTAGTCACACACACACAGTCACACTGCCAGAAAAATTTGGTTCTTACTGCTCTGTCTGCTCTTGCCCCCGGCTCATCCTAGAGAGTCAGCAGAGATCTCTTACTCATCTCTCCAACATCAAGTCAAATGGAATGAGTAATTATTTCTCCATGCCTTAGATCTTTAAACCCAAAATATAATCACCCAATCTCTTGCAAAATGCAAAATTACCAGGGCTATCCAGAGGATTGTAAGAAAGTAAAGTACATACTGTGCTCCTCACAGGGTGACCTGTGATCGTAGGAGCAGGCTTGTAAGGAGCAACCACTGTGCAAAGAGTTGAGGGAGTGAAGGAGGAAAGTTAAAAGGAGATATTGCAAAAATGTCCAGTATACACGCAAGAAATTCTTGCTCCTCAAGGGTACTTCTCAGAGATTTGTGTCACATAACTTACAAGATCTCAAGAAATACACACACAAAAAAATTAACAAATACATTTAACATGCAAATTATTATTATTGTTAATATTTTTTTTGTTCTCACTTTTGTAGTACGTGTAATTGGGTAGTGAAAAGATTTTGCAGACCTAAAAAGGAGTTGAAGGTCACACAGTCCCCTCTATTTTTCCTTTAAATAAATACATTGAATTAAGTGTCCTTTTTCCAAACAGCTTACAATTATCTATGCATCTATGAAATCAAAAACACTTCAACCTCATTTTTTAATATTACTCTATTTAACACAAGACTTTGGCAAGATTCTATTCACGTTTAGGAAAGATAACAAATAATTGGATGTCTTCTTTCTTCTCTTCCCCTCCAAAATGCTTTTAAAATATTTCTTATTCAAGGTGTAGTAATGTTGTCTTTAGCTACTGACAACATCATTATCTGTCCAGACCAGAGGGAATTTGGTGGCTGGAGTTGAATGTACATATATTTCTCCTAATTCCCTATCAAAATGTGGCACCAAAAAAAAAAAAAATATTAAAAAATCCTATCCTGGGGCCATAACTCTGATGCTGAAATTATGAATTCTGAGGGTAGTAATTAGTGGTTGAGAAATCTGCGTACAAAAAGCTACACTGAATGAAGCTAAAAGGCATTTCACTCCCAGGAGGTAATTAATAGATGGCAAGAATACTGTTCGTTTACAAGGTTATGTTTAACTGGTAGTGATGTCACAGAGCTGGGTAAATGGTAGAACTGCATTAATGGTCCCCAAACCCCAAATCTCAGCACTCATTAAACCTGAGTCATAGATTAATGAAGAGACATTTATACTTTCAGTCTGTGCCATAAATAACTATACAGTATTAAAGTCAGCTATTAAGGAGGCAGAAGATGTTGCCTTATGACTACAAGCACATTTCAGAGATGTTTATTTCAAAAGAGATTTTTTTTCTTAAAGGATGCATTACAAGTCACACAGAGGAACTACACAAAGCTGTCAACAGTTTCTTCTGGGAAACTGTCATATGCTGCAAACAACAAAACTCTTCAAAGGTAGAAGTTTGGCAGAACATATGTTCTTTTAGTAAATGACACACTTTTAAGTAGGTAGAAAACTCAACAGCAAACATGACCTTTGACTGGAAAGAACCTTTCAAGTTTAGCTGTTTTTATTGGTAACTTGGCAAAGAGACTGTTACGGTGCACCCTGTTGGACACATTATTCTTAGGTTACAATTAGTAGTAAGCCATTAGATACCCTTTTCACTTATGGTAAAAGATGCTGGGTTTTCAACTATTTCTGTACAACAATTAGCTCAAAAGTTTATGGGGCTTGGAATAATGAGTTTGCACCAAAAGCCCCCAAAGTCTCTGCTGCTCCAGTTCTGCAATATTTGCAGCGGTTGCCATCGAAATAGGTCTAGCGATGAACTCCAGCAGCTATGCATACCTAATTACATTCGCTATAGTTTTAACTATGTAAAGTTTTGAAGTTAATACTGATGCTGAGAAGAACTTCATTAGAGGAAGAACTGTCACTTATTACTCTCAAGCTATTTTTAATAAATCACAGATTTACTGAAGTGACACAACTATGGGTAAAAAGACCCCCACAGCGATTAATTAAGCAAGAATAAAAATTTTGATTGGATTATAAGTAACCACTACTTATTTTACATAACTATATCCAAACATGAGTTTCATGAGTAGAATTTTATTTCCAGGCAAGGAATTCAAACTATTTGATTGTTAAACAGAATTTTTCAGCCTTTATAGTCTTTGGTGTGATTTGCCAACATTTCCAATGCTTGACTGATTGATTTCCATGACTAATTAACTGTGAATTTCATTCCATAATTTAATGTGAATTGAATTTTTGCTTTACTTACATGTAAATAAAGATTATTTAAATGTTTTAGATCCCAGAAGGGAGGACTTCCAAAACACTGCACTTTTCTGTATTTTATATTTACTGTATTTTTTTCCTAATTTAGTATTGTTAGTCAAATATCCCTAAAACAGCCAACCTGAACTTGTGGATATATCAAAGAAACATTATCATCACTTTTAGGCAGAGGCATATTCCTGAACAGTTTCACTGTGGAGAGTAATCCAAAAACACTGAGACTATAGTTGTCAGTACTCACTGCTTGTGGAGCACACAGAGGCTGAAGAAGTAGAATTTAACCTGATGAAGTTTTTTATAAAATACAGATGGAGGTGAGACTGGTTACTGAGTCAGCATCCAGACATATTAAGAGAAGTGTATAATTTATGGAGATTTTTATAACCACAAACCATAAAGTGGGCAAGATAGAGAAAAGAATAGTCCCTGACACAAAATATAACTTCAGGAATGGCAGACACATACTATCTTCCCTGACTGACTTGAGCCCGTCTAGTCTGCATCTTGAGAACAGATCAGGAGCAGAGCTAGAACCATCACATTTTTAGCGTGATCCTTACCCTTCCACTGCCCTGAATAAGCTGGATCCATCCAGCTAAGTACTGCACCAGAAAGATTTATCTCCACAAGCAGCCTGGACCTTTGTTTCATTCCTCATATGGCCAGCCTGCTCATACCCCAGGAACACGTCTCCATGGAGCACCAACAAAGCTGTCAGCCAAGAACTGAATATCTGTCTGGAAATAAGGCAACTGATTGTATACAGAGGCTGGGCCTCCTGGGTGTCATTAGCCTTCGTACAGATTTTCCCACTGAAGGGAGGAGGATTTCCAGTGTTTTTGCCACTTGACTGGTATACATTGACATGCCAAGAATGAATGCCAAGAAGGCATTCCAAAATATGCACATCCTCTGTCACTAAGCCCTTTACATTAGACTTTTACTGAAGGAACTGATAAGGTTGATGAATAGGAGACAAGTTTACATGCTACCTAATACATGACCTAAATGCTTGCTGGGACCAAAGTTTTTAAGACAGGACAATAAAAGTCTTTTGCTTACTTCTCTGAAAACACCTGGAATTGACAACGTATTTCCAAAGAGGATCTGTAAGGAGATACAAAAGCAAGGATGAGGAAAGAAATTAAGAAATAGCAGTTTCTCAGAGTTTCAAACAAGCTTTTAGAACAAAGTTACAACAGCTTCGTGTTTTCTACTTCCAAGCGAGGAGTCACGTTTCTTTGCTGTAGAGAAATTATTGATCTCCAGGTTTCTGTCACACTCAAAGTTTGGTGAGAGGTTGGCAGTGGGGCTTGGGAGCTTCGAGATCTGACATAGACTTCTAGTCCTCTCTAGAAATTGGTCAAGTGACTACTACTGTTCTGACAGCTGCATGGCAGCTTTCAGAGTGCTTGCTTACGAACCAGCTGATGAAATGCTATTACTACCAGACCTCAGCCTATACAGCTATCTAGGTGGCAAAGACATTTTAAAATTGGTAATGCTGGTCTAACAGATCACTTTACTTGACCTATCAGGAAAGTGCAAAAAACTGCAAAGACAAGACCACAGCTGTGTCAAAATCAAAGAACTGAAATCTTGGAAGAAAATTAAACTAATTTTGACAATGCCTTCTTCCTGAAATATAGTACCAATGACAGTAAATAACGCTCTGACAAGATGCCATGACAGTTTTAAACAAATGCCAAATTCTTGTGTGAACAATGAGTTGATGAACTCTGATTAACTGAGCTATATTTTCCCTCCCACCCATAAAAATTGGTTTCATACATATTAAAGTGATTGGCATAGTTCCAAGACCACACATTAGAGGTCTGGCCCAGTCCAGAAATTCTTCTTGGAAAAGAAAAGAGCTAAATGCAGTGCCATATCCCAGCGCCATACGCTCTATCAGTCGATACATACATGCTGCTTTGTAAAGTGCCTTGTAACACATTCAAAGGTCCTTGACCAAAGAGGTTTTTGTCATTTGCTGTTGTCCATAAGCACCTCTCAGGTGAAAAAAAATTTACTTCCACTGGGTTAAAATTGGACTGCAAGAACTAGGCATCGTCCTTTGTATAGCATCAATCAGCAAATTTGTTGTACGATGAGGAAGAGCATCAGGCTAACAGAAAAGGGTCACAGCTATTAGCTGAACTGAATCAGGGAGAATTATAAGGGCAAAACCATTAGACATACTAAGTAAACATAGCCAAGAAGAGCAACTCACAACATTAATAACAAATTTGCTGAATAGGCTATTTTGGAACACTGCTAAGGTTATTGCTCTTAGTTATGATATCACATTACCCATCTCCTTTCAATATGCATGAAGGAAGATACATATTACTTGTTGCTTCTACTTTTTTCTTCCCAGCACAAAGCAGGGATAGACAATCTAATGAAAGAACAGGTGGAATTGATGATGCAAAGCACTGCTTATGAAAAAGTGTCACGATACAGACAAGAAGGTCACAAAAAACAATTTGAAACACGGAACCCAATTTTATGGTTACTGAATTTATATTATTTATAAATTACCACAGCAACCTGTGGCATCTGGGACAATATCCAAAACTAATTCAAACAGAACTAGGCTTTGTTCATGAAAGGGAGAAGAACAGAAACTAAGTATAAAAGACAAAAAATATATTAAAAAAAAAAAAGACAAAGCAGGGAAAGTAGGAAATCATATACAAAGCCTTCTTGTAATTTCCCCTGTAAATGCAAAGTACTGCACGCTTCATCCACATCCATACTAAATATCTGCTAATGTCATTATAACTTTAGCATCGTCTTTGTGTTGTACTAGAAGGAAAACCAATGCATTGTGCATAGCATTTTCTTATCCGTTGGGAGCAGAAGCATGCTGTTTGTGGAGCTGTAGAATCTGTTCCTGCCAGCTAAAAATGTTACATGGTGTAAACATAGGGTAAAGCTATTTTATAAAACCTGGCACTTCCTCCCTCTAATTGTGCAATAGAAGACAGATCACATTTAACAAACTTTGCTCTCATTATAAACTGTTGCTGGAGTTGAGATAATGCATTTACCCTTCTTGCAAGGTTTGTGGTACAGAATGATAGCATTTAAAAAACCTGCCTTCGGTGGTGGTGAACAGCACGATACACCAGGTCATTTTAAGTTCAGAGTCAAGCTTTTCCTCTTGTGCTAAACCAGAAAGGCCATAGGTACTTCACAGTCTCAGGTGGTCATATTTGGTCAGCAGTGGCTGACAGAGAGTTAATAGATTGTGTCACTTCTCCTACGGAGCAAAAAAAAAAAGGTCCAGATGGAGTTTTCTAGAATTTCAGCCAATCTTTCCATATTTCCAAAAAGCACCTGACAACTGCAAATTGAGTTTCACAACAGCAGTGAAGGCTGATGGATTTATTAATTGTGACTGTTGTTCAAGAAAAAAAAGTAACAATTTTTTTATATGTAACACATATAGACAAATGCCAACAGATTTAATTGAATAACACTGACTCCTGGACCAGAAAGCCAACTCTTGCTGGTGGTTTTTTGTTTTTTTGGTTTTTTTTTTTTTGTTTAAAAAAATGGAAAGTGACAATCTTTTTGAAACAACCGATAACTTAAAGTTAGCATAGCATACAACAAGCATACAATGTTAGAAGTTTTCATTCTAGTTTCCGATCTGTATAGAAAATGAGAATTATATTAATATTGGCAGTTATCTAAAAATTACAGAAAATGGCAGAAAACATCTGAATGAAGGGTTGTTTCCACTAACTTTTGTCCTTCATTGCTGCCCATGACATTATAGTGAAGTCTTGTTGACAACTGCAGGGCTAGAACAGAATAGAGAGAAAATGATGTTTGACATATCTTTTCCATTCCTTAAGAAAGACATTTTGGATAACCCACATAAGCAGTTTCCAATATCATTTTGACCTTGTATTTATGACAAGAGACTGACCGGTGATACTCAGCTCCAGCTGTTGGTACCGAACAATGCAGTTACAGGAGATTCACAGAATCTCCTTCTTTTTTCTTATATCTGAAAAAAAAACTAAACCAAACCAAAATGCTTCAGCAGTACTGCTTCTTTACAGGAGGAAGATATCTAGAAGACAGAGTGTTACGGTAGAAAGCCCTAAAAGAACATATCCAAAACATATTATCACCTAGCTATCTGTGAAAATACCTACTCTCTTGGTGACCAACAACTGTCATGCAAGGGTCCAGTTGCCTTCTCGCACTCTAAGGAGTTGTTACACAAGATGTTTTCCTTCAAAGACATGAGTCCCAATCTTAACATCGCACAACCCCAGATCAGTTCTACAGAGCTTAGGAAAGGAAATGAAAATAAACACACAAGCTTCCCCCAGCACAGCTCCATAGATCTCCTGCTATGAATATCACCAGTGAGACATTACCTAGCTGTTATTGAAGATTCAGCCCTTCGTAGCTATCAGAACTCCTGACATGCAAGGTAAAACAGAAATTGAATGCTTCCTTTTACACAGTTAGAAACAAGCCCCCTTAGTCCTTGTTCTTTTTCTGTTTTCCTGAAATGAAAGAAGTTACTGACTCATTCTCTCCACCATCTGCAGAAACAAAGTGAGTGTCACCTGTCCTTTCATTTTTATAGTGAAGCAAATCTGACCTGAAGGGGAAATCACCAACTTGAGGGACTGAAATTCTTTTCACCCTTGCAGGGTGCCATCAGTGTGTTTGCATGAACACCTGTTGGCAGCTTCATCAGCTCTTGCCCCGGGATTTTAACCCTCCTCCTTGCCCTCCCCAGGCAACTTAACTTTGGTAAGATTTCCTGTGGTTTTAGTTTTGCCCACCTACAGCTTGAAGTTAAGATAGCCTTTCAGACAGAAGCATAAAGTGCAACAGGGAATTAAGATAGAGTGAATTTTCTTTTTAGTTTGAGTGATGTTTGAAAGGTTTTCCTGGGCTCGGGAAAGAAAAAGATGAAATTTTACATTACCAATATTCAGAGACATAACACACTATAAGACACTGATGACAAAACAAACTGGCTAAGCTCATCCAGGCAAACGTGGATAAAAGGCTGAAACTTCCCAAGCTCCCCAGTTTCTGGTTTTAGGCTTACTGAGTCACAAGACAGTAAGTTCTTCCTTTCATCAAAGTTCTCCAGCAATAATATCTGAATAATAGAATTCATTCTTAATAAAACTCTTTATCTGATATTGTACAGCCTGTTTCCTCATTAAAGGCAATTCTCCTGGTGCTGGTAAACATATAAACCTAACAAACTCGTTCGCATTAGGATGTGACACCACTATTCTCCCCATCTACTCCTATCCAGAAAAAAAATATTCTCCCTGTGAACATATTGGAGCTGTTTAAAAGCCAAAGGAAAACAAATAGTAAGTTAAATCATTGTTCTTATTGTCTATTAAGAAAAGCTATCAGAAAAGGCTGATTTTGGTGAAATAAGAACAGCTGGAAATAAAACAACAGATGGATAGGGACATGGTTGAGAAGTCTATTTTCATTGATTCTACCTGTGTGGTCTATTGGGAAAGTAGTTAAACTTGTTGAGAAAGTTCTAGCTAGATATTGAGCAAAAGGGGAAGGAATTTACAAAAGCTCCTGGTTGGTTTTTTTTGTTGTTGTTTTTTGGGCTTTTTTTCAATAATTCTATTTACTACAGCAGGAAGCAATGCATAAGATTGGCATGGATGGTCTGGAAAGAAGGAGAGAACAATTGGTTGTAGCATCTTCTTAAATGAAAGATCCTAATTATAGTGTGAATTTTTTTTTTATATTTACATACGTCGTCATGGTGTGTTAGTGACGAGACTGTTGACTACTCTCAAAATACTTTCTGAGGTTAGGAACCAAAACTATTATTCTGGTTCTAGGTTGAAAAATATCATGTAACAAAGAGCTTAATATGTATGTTAGCCAATACTGCACAAGTAAGTGATGTGGGTGATACAATGGGCATCCAGAACTTCAGTAATAGACATGAGGAAGAAACGAAATAGATCTCAACAATAACTAAGTTCCCAGAGAGCCAATAGACAGTGAAATGTACCTGAAGAGAGAAGATATAGGTTCCTCTGTCTCTGTTCCCTGAACTTGAACCCAAGCTTCCCAGTGACAAATCCTACATGTGCATGAAAAGAGACAGATTTCTCAAGAGGGCAGCTGAAAAAGCCTTTAAGCTGGTTAGGAAGGTCAGTAGAGCTATTTAACACATAATGTTGAAACAAGTATTATTTAATTTTCTTTTTCTTCTCTGGAACGTAATACCTGAGTTAAAGTTCCACCCCACTCAATGTCAGAGCTGGTCCCTCCTGGAAGGTAACTTTCCATTTTCATTAAAAAGCTGTATTGGAATATTTTATTCAGAGATGAGGTAGCAGAGGTGCACACTTTATAACACATCGTGATTTTAACATTCACCCAAGGGGGAGACTTGATCTTCCCAGTTTAAGAGGTTGACAGCTACTGCTACCACAACTGCTCCCTATGTAGTGGGCTAAAAATATAGTTATCTATTCTCCAGTCTTGTCAACATGGAGTTATTGGACAGACAGGGAGCCCTGTGACCCTGCTGCAGCAAGACACTGTGATATTCAAAATGTCGAATCCACCTGGGCAGGTACAGTAATAGCCAAGCCTGTCCTACCTGCAATGCAGGTATTCAAGAATAGGGTTTTATACCTTGGTGTTTCTGAAGGTGGACGTGCTGCTTGCATGTGCTCCTGTGAGCTGTGGACGTAAAGCAGGTCTGGACTCGTGTCAGTCTCAAATTCGTGTTTAAAAAGCAAAACAAATGGGGCTGAAAAGGTAAAGGGACAGCTGTTTTTCCATTAAAACCCATGTTCCTTCCCTATTATCACAGAGATCCAGTCATGGCAGGATGGCTGAGAGCCTGGCAGAGGCCATGAGGTTCCTCATCTTACTTTGATGCTAAACCTGCTTTGAGTAAATGCTAAAAGTTGTAACTTCTCTTTTTGGCCTAAATTTTATGCCATTCGATGACCCTATGGTTATGTGAATGATTGGTCACTAAGTTTGGTCTCCGCTATGGCACAACAAAATGCTGAAATCCTGATTTATTTATTTTTTTCACCTGGTGGGTTCCACATTATGGTCAATATTATCTGAAATCAGATTTATTAAGTTCCTCCATCTGTGTGCTCCAAATGATTGACTGCAGTGTGAAAGTGTCAGAACTCACAAGAGAAACAAAATTACAGAGAGGAGCTTCTAGCAGATGTCACTTCAAGGGGAGCCACCAATCTCCCAAACAATAGGAAATAAATTATTACACAAGCCAGCCAAATACACACGACATGTTGATTAAAGGGACATTACCTAGCATAGCAATCAATACTCTCTGTGAATTAAATTCAATATGAAGACTAACTTCGGTTTCTCTTCTGTAGGAAATTAACATTACAAGAACTAAATGCAAACAGATGAACTGCAGATGAAAACAACAGAACACTTCACAGAACTGTTTAAGGTAACGTATTTTTCAAGGATTATTTGTTTTGTTTTTTTTTAACACTGTGCTTCCTTTAGCATCACCGTAAACTATTTACTAAGAGATTCCTTTGTTTTTTCCTCAAGAGATTTCCTTGACAATCCGGCCATTCATTCTCATTTGGCTGGGATCATTCTTTCCGATGTTTAAAGTTTCTGTTGCTTTCTTTTGCTCTAGCATTTTGTCTTTCATTTAGAATTAGCTAGACTAATATATCACTATAAATAACATGCTAGCTTCATGGCTTTCTCTCCGGTCATTTCTTAAGCTCTGCCACGTTTAGTTGTTGGATTTTGTTTTTTCCTTGTCTTACATTTGTATTGTGTTGTTTTTTTTTTTTTTTTTAAACAGTGAAGAAGAATACCAGAACAGTTTCCATTATAAACATGAACTGTTATCACAAGTGTTTTGCACTGTGGTAAACTTCTTGTTTCAAATACCACCCCAGAAAAACCAAGTGATCATGCAGATGATTAATTAGACTATGCAGAATAAATTACAAGGATGTGCAGAGCTGAGAAGAATCAGGTATATGTGCTGGGCAGGTGTAATTGTGCTTTAGGGTGTCTGTAGTTTATTTCTATGTATGTCCAAACTTCATGACTGATTTGACTAGCAAAAACTAAGACACTACAGTCATTGGCACCTTTACATGTGTTACTGCTGATAACCAGAAATAATCATGTAAAAAGAACTATTTTGATTTTTGTGTTGTTTTGAAAATTGTTAGAGGACAAATTCAGTCACGTATGGATGATGTAAGGCCATTACATGTCAGTGCAGAAGTGGAAAGCCTTGCTAGAATTGTTCGTTGATGGAATTTTTGTTAGTTTATTCAAGTTTAGATTTATTTCTTTTCATATTTTAAATAACACTAACAGACACATGCACACAAACGCACACACACACACACACATATATATATATATGAAAGAGATTGACGGGCAGTTGCCTGGAGCAACAGACTGCCACAGACATAAAGACACTCATAGCTTCTGCCAGAGCGCTGGAAGCTGAGGGCTGGCCACTGCTGCCAATGCCAAAAGCAGAGTAGGGGCATGTGAGATGGTGCCTGCTGCTGCAGGACTGTTTGTCTCCAGCCAAGCCCATTGACTTCCCCTGGCTTGCATCTGGTGTTGCACCCCTCCTGGAGCAGGAGGCTGAGCCAGACACCTCAGTGAAGCCTGGTGTGGTCCTTGGCACAGCTCCGTGTGTCCATTTAAGGAGCTGGCAGCTACACGAAAGTCTGTTGCCTCAGTGCCTGTAGCTCCCCGTATTGCCTTGCAAATTCAGCTGGATAGCCACGGCCCTAGCTTCCATCTGCAATTCTGTTTCTCTGGTGAGTTCTGATGCTTCCAAGTTATAGTCAGTCATTTGGAGCACACAGATGGAAGGAAATTTAACCAAATTCATTTGCAGGCATACAGACCATAAAGGCATTCCCCATTAGGAAGAAAGCTTCAGGGTTTCAAGCTCTTATGTTGTAACAACCGGGACCACAATGTCGTGACCATGCATTTTAAATGACATCCCAGCTCCCTCCTTCCTTGCTGCCTTTTTTCTTCCCAAGGCAAGACTCGCTCAGCCAAAGCCCAAACCAGAAACCTCATTTGAGGGAAATGGAAAATTCAATTTGCTTACATTTCTGAGAAGTCTTGCGCCATCTCTGAATTCATCATCCCAGTACACCTTTTGGTATAAAAGGCAGCTGATGGCCAGTGATGAAACTGGTTGTGTGTTATGAATAAACCATCTCAAACAACAAAACATTGCAGAAGCAAAACATCTGCTTTTTATTCCTACTAAAAGTCCCTCTATTTAGCATATAAGCCCAGTTTGATGAGGCATATTATATACAAATAGTCTGGAAATTATATTTTAGGGGATTTTACTTCTTGGAGATGACTTTTCTGAAGGAGCACAAGAAATGTAAATCCAGTAATATCTCAGCTTCAAAGGAAGACTTGCTTTCCCAGGCTTGACAGATTTCCTTGGCTTCATCTATGACGTTGTGTTCTGCAGTTTCCCTTGGTACCCTTCACCTTTCCATACTAACCTTGTCCTTTTAGCACCAGCCACCTGCCGCACTGTGGGGGAAGTCTCAGGAGAGCCTGGACACCGCAGTGCTCTACAGGACACTTGCCTCCTTCCTGAAGATGCAAAGCAAGGTGGGGAAGGCAGAAGAAGCAGACAGATAGAAAAGCTGAGCTGAGCAGCTTGACAGAAAGCCCTGCAGGTGCCACCAAGGGTTTTAGAAGAGCGTTTTTCTATGCTGTTGTTTTTTTGCATGCACCAGCAGTTGCGCTGACTACGGTATCGCTATGTTGGCTACAAGCAGCACAAAGAAAACAAACAGGGAAAAAAACCTGTCACTAAAAGGATGCTGCCATGGGGCTGAATAGAGGTTACACCCAAGGCAAGGCCTGTCAGGGGCAGGATAGATCTGGACTGGCATGTCCAGAGGAACTGCAATGTGGCACCTGGGGTGTCTGCCCCACAGCTTAGGCTGCCCATGCAGCCCCCAAGAAGTGGGGTTAGCCTTACAGGGGGTAGAAGCTGCTAAGAGGAAAAGTTAGGACAATTTTAAGAAGATTTTCTAGATAGGTGGTGTTTGAAGCAATTGGATACTTCACAGGAAACTTGGGGAGCTCACAGGCATGATGAAATCTTTACATACTTGAAGGTTTTGTACTCAGAAAAAAAGGCTTTTAAGGTTTAGTTGGGACAGGTGCTCTTTACTTTTTTCTCTAAGAGCAGCAACTTACTTTTCCTCCCTTTGTTCCCTGTACTCCCTGTAGGCCTGTGGTTCCCTGTCCCTTTAGGCACTGGCTAAGCCTTGAAGGCAGGGAATATCATACAAAAAACGTAAATGAAAAGAACAACAGATAATGGCCAAAGGCTTTTAAATGAGTTATTCTTCATGATGTTTTTCTGTCATGTGTAATAAAGTCAGCTGCATTCCTTGTCATCTGGATGTGTTCCAGGGAAATGCAAGTTGTCACAACAAATAGAATAACTGACCAAGAAAATAGTCTTTCCAGGCCACTTCCTCTGGGGATGTTTCGCTCAGTTATATCTTAGTGTGTTTATTTTCAGATAGTTCACCTTGCTTGTCCCAATAGTACATCTCACTGCTGTAAAAATGAGACATGATGTGGGACAGCTACTGGGAAACTTTCCACTTCTAAAATATTATCAAGTACATCATGTTAAGTGATGGATTTTAACACTTAAGAAGCTGAGAGGCGACATTTGTGAAGCAGACTTCTCCCTCCCAGGTAAGGCAAGGCATTTAGGTGCAGCTTCCAACTCTGGTCCGTCCTTGTGTGTGCTCCTGGTCAAAACACTTTGCTTTCCGTGACTACAGCTCTCTCATAACACCTTCTTTGCGGGGGAGTAAACTCAAGATCAGAGATGATCTATTTGCAGCTGTGTGTAGCAACTAGCTCTCTGGGTCCTCAGACCTGCTGGGGGCCTCTTCATATTGTCACAGCACAAAACATTAACAATAAATCATGTGGAGCAGATAGCAGTAATTAATGACTGAAGAAGCTGGCATTGCACTTATTAGACAAAGTTGTGGGTTTATGAACCTGAATTGAAAATGTGTTTTCTTATCCAGCTGAGACTCTGTATGTCTTGAAGTTCTTTCTGTGCTTCAGATGAAAGCTTTTGTCCTGGATGCAGTTACTCCACATTCTCTTATGACCATCTATTGCTATTTATTGGGCATTTTTGAGGTTCTCTGTAGTTTATAACAGACATGTCATAGAAGATGACCGTACTTGCTCAGTACCCATAACCACCGAGCAGCAGAACGAAAGAGGGCACCTGCTATTACAACGCTTATATCTTGTGAACACAGAGGGATGCAGACACCACCTAAGGGAGCCCAGAATCAGTATGGATCACCAAGGTAGGCAATGGTGTCTGTTCATCTTGTCTCTGGGAAAGAGAATGTCTGACAGTGGCCACTTTAAAAAAGGTCACTGGTGCCTAAGGATTGGTGCCGAAGCCAGACTTCTTATTTCCCCTCCCCTGTCAAGACATCTATACCTTCAAGAAGCCATAAGGAAGATTTTGCTGAAGTTTTCATCTGCACTCTCTTTTTTATTTCAAATGCTTTCATAGCCCACTCAGCCTCAAATAGAGCATGAGCGGTCTTGCAACATGCCAGCAAGATCACTGCTTCATAACAGAACCCCATTACACTATTTTCATCATTCCAGATTTTAGTGGCTTGGAAAATCAAGAAACCCAGAAACCCTCAAGCCATGGAGGACAAATGCCTGAAGATCCAAACGCTGATGTTGCTTGTGAGTCACTTGAGTAAATTGCTGGGGTGACTTTCAGGGGGCCTTGAGGGACTCCTGACATTTTCTACAGATAATTGTAACAAGGAGGAGAGGTGTGTGCCTGCCATAAAAGCAGAGGTCAGGGAGTATATTACCTAGAGTCAAGTAAATTAAGACAATAGCAGTAACAGTGTTTAAGAAGAAGCTATTACAATTTCCTATTCTGACTTAAACAAAAGGAAACACAAAATCTAATGTAATCACTCTTGCACTGGGTTAACCCTTTACTTAATGCTCATTGGGGGAGAAGTGGTTAGGTGGCAGCCTGTCTAGACCACTTGCTAAGCTACCAGTATAACTCAAGTCAGATCCACTGAAGAATTAGTTTGGCTGGGAACAAGAAACTATAGACCACACCATTTTTCATAAGCTTTAGAATGAAGTAACTGGACTGGGATTTATAAATTGCAAAGTCAAACAGCTCTTTTCTAGTACTTAATGGCATTGAGATGTGCAACTTGTATAACCAAGACTGATAGTTTTAAGAGTAGTAGCACCAGAAAAATCAGAGGATTGCAGACCATAAAATGTTTAGGGTAAATTTTTGTTTATATGGTAAACCAAACAAGCCTTGGACTTCATACACTATGATAAAGAGGGAAATCAAACATGGGAGAGAAAAATGAATACAGTATAAAAATGGAAGACAGAAAAATAAATGCAAATTAAAAAAAACTCCAGAATTTGTTTGACAACACATTCAGATGTCTAATTATTCTGATAGTCAAAATTTTTCCAGTATTTCCACTTTAATCTTACTGATGTCAATTTTCAACTATAAGCTGCTGAGTTTTGCTTTTACACAAAATACAGTATTTTTTTTCTGTTAATTGTGAATAATGGTATTTCATGAAAGCATTAC
Source organism: Pterocles gutturalis (assembly GCF_000699245.1). Lineage (NCBI taxonomy): Eukaryota > Metazoa > Chordata > Aves > Pterocliformes > Pteroclidae > Pterocles > Pterocles gutturalis. The sequence continues at coordinate 24,502 of NW_010109945.1, forward strand.
CAGAGAATTACCTAGAGATGTAGACTTCCCTGACAGAGTGACGGAGGAGACATCATATTATTAAAAGCAAGGACCTTCATTTTTAACTTGACATAAATGATTTGGTAAACTGTCAAAGAAGACACTGAATAACTCTGAAATGTCCTTCAGAAGGGCGATTGTGATGAAACCAAACCCCATGGAAGCCTTGTTAAGAAAGAAGATGTCCAAGATGACTTGTGGTCTTGTCTCTGTTTTCGTTTCCTAGATGTACTCCTACATCACTTACAGCTGTATCTTCAGCAAGGTTTAAAAGAAAGGCATTTCCCAGGGGAAGTGAAAGGAGAAAAATAAAGTTGATATTCCAGCTCTGTCATTATTTGCATTCAGAAAGAGAACGGCTGTGACACTTGTTATTTCACACTGAGGCTTCTCATGTAAAATATGTTTTCCCCATAAAACTCAAGATTCTGCCACCAGAGCTGTGCCAAGAGCAAGGGATGGACGTGGAGAAGTCCTTAAAGAAGGAACCACTGAGAAGAGAAAAATGAGGTCAACTGAAGCTCTCCAGTGACTGGTTAGCGATGTGCCGCTGAGGGTCTCTGTTCCTGGGTTGTCGCTCCCCACCTAGTGACCTGCAGCAGAATTACAGGAGCTTTCATTTTTTCCTGGAGGAGGGTGTTTGAGCCCTGCTTACCTGAACCCTGTCTTTTATTTAGGCACTTATTTTGCACCGATAAAGACAGTAGGTGAATAACTTCTACCATGAATTAATTAATCTATATAAAAACTTTATCAAGGAATAAATAGGTGTGAAAATATAACCCAAAGAGACATCTTGTTCACTCCTGTTTATCCTCTGCTTCCATCATTAAAATGGAACATAGGTTTCTCCTCTGCTACATGTAACACTGAATGGTTATAGTTCCTATGGAATGGGGGCCGACCTTTCACTATAATGCATCTTAAAGATATGGATCAAATTTCCAACTAGACTGCGACTCATCCTTCATTTTTGTGATGATATCTGTGCAGTGGAGACCATGTTTGCCTAATTTGTTTTGAAGATGTGATTAACAAATAAGTTTGAGCCATGATAACAAATGAGGTTTTCAGATACTTAACTACTACATGCATAGAAAATGCTGTTTGTGTGCAGGACTTACTTATGTTTTAGTTGTTTAAACTCAACGTACTCATTTAATTTAATTTAACACCAGTTACACCCTGTTCAACCATACAGAGAAATTTTTATTACTTCCTTTATCCTACTTATCTCAAGTCAAATATCCAAGCAAAGTCAAAGATATTCTGAAGGAGTTAGTGACGAATCTAGATATCACAAATATGTGCTGTAGGAAGTGTATGCTATTCCTTTTCTCCTGGATGTTTAGTATCGGATATTCCAGAAGGCAAAGCTATGTGGCTGAGGAGGTTAAAGTCGAGAAGGCTCCATGAAGGCTGTATGTTTGCTGAGTATTTATTTTTTGTTGGATTGGCTAAGGGTGGCTTTCAGCACTGCACTGGGGCAAGGCTCAAACTCAGTTTGTGAGTCTTACCTACCTTATCTGCACCCGAATATCCATCAAAAGCATCAACATTTTTAAGTATGAACTGCCCTTAATGTTCTTAAAATTAATGAAGGTATTTGAGTCAGAATGTTTTTGACACACAAAAAAAACCCCCAAAACAAAACGAAAAACAAAGGGACCCTTTCCAGCCATTGTGCTTTCCTTTCTGATGTAACATGAAGAGGAAAGGGTCCTTTCTGGGGTTAGACTTACATGTTTTATAAGTAAAAGGGCAATTTCCTTAAGAGTGTGAAAACTAAATTCACACTTTGAAGAGTCTTGTTATAATTTTTTCTGCCTCTGTGGTTTCCCACTCTTGGTAAATGAGAACAGAAAACATCAGAAGTGATCAAACCTAAGCCTACAAAAAAAATCTCTCACATGCTCAGAAAATGTGGGTTATAAACTTAGTCCCATTAATAACAGCAGCAAAGCTATAAAATTTGACTTTAGTTAGGGTCAAGGTTCAGGCTTTTATCTGCCTTGTAGTGAGGTATTTGAAATGAAATCATTATGATGTTAAAGATGTTGGCAAGTGACCCCATCAAATACAATGCAATTGAAATTTCAGCACCCTTAAACTAAGCCAGACTAAGCCTAACTTCTCTGCTCTTTCAAGGGCGACTGTTTTGTAGATGTTGTCAATTCAAGCTTGCTCGGGGTAGATGATTCTTAGACTGATGTCAGCTTGATACCTAGGCTGTTAACTGGAAATATTTTCTATTTAGAGAGACAACAGTAGTCCTTCTGCATTGTATTGTATCGTATTGTATCATATTGTATCATATCATATGATATCATATCATATCATATTGTATCGTATCATATGGTTATGTTATTATATTATGTATATTATATTATGTATATTATAT
>NW_010109946.1:0-8231 GCF_000699245.1 Pterocles gutturalis
CACGGAGAATAAACAAGAGGAGTTAGAGATATGCGCACGCCTGCAGGACTGTGATCTCATTGGCATCACAGAGACATGGTGGGATGGCTCCTGTGACTGGAGTGTTGCAATGCAGGGATACAGGCTCTTCAGGAAGGACAGGCAGCGGAGATGAGGAGGGGGTGTCACCCTCTATGTCAGTGAGCAGCTGGAGTGCATGGAGCTCCACCTGGGGATGGATGAGGAGCCTACAGAGAGCTTGTGGGTCAGGATTAAAGGGAGGGCAGGGACAGGGGCCATTGGAGTGGCAGATGAGGCCCTCTACAGACAGATAGAATTCTTTTTTTAATGGGAGGGTGGTGAGATACTGGAACAGGTTGCCCAGAGAAGCTGTGGATGCCCCACCCCTAGGGGTGCTCAAGGCCAGGTTGGATGAAGCTTTGAGCAACCTGATCTAGTGGAAGGTATCCCTGACCATGTTCTGGTTTGAACCCACTTGGCTAGCAGCTAAACACCACAGGGCTGCTCGTTTACTCTCCCCACTCCTGGGGATGGGGGAAAGAATTAAAGGGGTAAAGGAAGAGAGACTTGTGGGTTGAGATAAGAACAATTTAATAACTAAACTACAGTAACATTGACAATAATATTGATGATAATAGTAATATATACAGATGTAGAAATGAGTGATACACAGTGAAACTGCTCACCACCCAATGACCAAGGCTCGGGCTGTTCCCGGCTAATGATACCAGAGCAGAGAGGGTCCCGAAACCGCAATCCCAGTGACAACATAAGAGCCTGAGAACCTGAGAGAGCAAGAGCTGACCAGGAAAGTGAGATACAACCCCAAGAGAGGGGGAGATGACTTCAAGGGAGAAAATTTCCAGGCAGACTCTGATCTATATACTGGGTATGATGTGCATCATATGGAATACACCATTGGCCAATTTGGGTCTCAATCCTAAACCTAAGGTTGAATCCTAGGCTAGTAACTGGGACTGTACTCCCTTCCCACCTTCTCCTGCACCTGCAGACACTGGCACAGCAAAGAAGCTGAAAAGTCCTTGAGTGTCCTGGCAGCAACTATAAACATCAGCATGTTATCAGCCTTCTTCTCAGCATAAATCCAAAACATACCATCACACTTGCTACTATGAAGAAATTTAACTGTCTCAGCTGAAACCAGGACACAAAGCTGACAGTAAATTTAGCTTTTGACAAAATTAATCTTCAGAGGTGGTCGATTGATCTTAGGTTTAGGATTGAGACCCAAATTGTCAAATAGTCAATTTCATATCATGCATGTCATGCCCAGTATATAGGTAAGGGTCTTCTCCAGAAGCTTTCTCTTGCTCCGAGTCAGCTCTCGTACTCTGGGTGTTCCCTCTCCCTGGGTTGTCTCCCTCCCTCAGTCAGCTCCTGGTGTGAGACCCTTGGGGTCTTATCTGCACTCCAGGAGTGCAGTTTCAGGACTCTCCCTGTTCTGGGATCATCAGCTGGGAGTGGGCTGAGCCTCGGTCACCGGGTGGTGAGCAGTATCATTATGTATCACTCATTTATATATTTCTATATATTACTACTATTATCATCATTACTACTATTTTCAATGTTGTTATAGTTTAGTTATTTGATTGTTCTTATCTCAACCCATGCGTCTTTCTTCCTTTTACCCCTTTAATTCTCTCCCCAATCCCCACAATGGGGGAGGGAGTGAGTGAGCGGCTGTGTGGAGTTGGCTCCCAGCCAAGGGTAAAACCATCACACTTTGTCATTAAATTTAATGACAAAGTCGGAATTTAATCTATTGTTTTGCTTACTCTCCATCTAGTTTCCTCAGTCCATCCTGGGAAAATCTACAAATATGTTCCTTCCAAGTTTATGCCTTGGTTGCACTTTTCCCATGTACAGAAGACTAGAAGTATCTCTAATAAATTAGGACAAATGCAGAAAACAGTGCTTTGGATGTTCTAATATGATCAAGCAGAAAGTTCATTATTTGACTAGTACCATGAGAGAAATACTGGGGAAATCTTTTTATTCTGACTGAAAGGCAGAAAGTTTCAGGGGAATACAGCAGTTCACGTTCTTTTTTGTTGTGGGAATGTTCACACATTTATATTGTGGAAGTTCACATTGTTTTCATTCTTATCAGCTCATGCAGAACTGTGATTTACATACAGAACAGTTTTTAACTTTTTTTTAAAAGCTTTTTATAGATAAATTGACCTTGAAGGCTCCTAATAATTTTTACAGCCCTCATTAAAGTAAATGTGACTGACCTACACTCTTGTCTCCTGGAGAAATTAATCACCTCCTCTGCCCTCAGATTCCTTTTTTAACATTCTGGTTTTGTTGAAGTAAACGAACTGAGGAACAGAACAGAAGAGAACCTCCATAAACATTATTATGCAGTTGTTAGTAATGTATTAAATAAACAACCTCTCTAAATTCTTCCATAGATTAATTCTAAAATTGTAACTCAACTATTTGTTTTTATTTAGCTTGTTGCAACCCTTCAAAAGATTATTTCTGTTCCAAATTATAAAAAAAACCAATAAAAACCCTTTTCCCCTACTTCGGTACTACCACAACAATGAGACACACACATCTTCATGCAGAGATTAGCTAGTCCTTTCCACTTTGTGTCAGTTCTATGCTTCCATAAATAGTTTACTAGTCCCAAACTATGCCAGGTTTTTCTTTGAGTGTTAAACACTCCCATGTTCTAGGACCAGGCTTTGCCTAGGACAATAATCCATTTTAAGTAAATAAATTATTATGTAATATCAATTATACAATTTGATTTACCTTCATTATTTTGTGGAATTTATTATAAAAACAATGTTAAGAATTACGTGATAAGTAGACACAAAAAGTGCTTTGACAAATTGATTGCACAGAAAGCCTCTCTTTAGCCTTCAAAAATGATGATTTGGCCTTTGACTCGGGTTCCCTGAAGAACAGCCTGCCAGTGCTGATGGGTATGCTACGAGGAACACCACTGTACGCTTACCTGCATCATACATGCTTTCCCTAAATCCCACTAAATATTGAGAAAACCTTTTTCCCAACCCAATGGGACCATTTTTTTTTCCTCAGTGTGACATCATTACTTCTTTTGAAAACTTCTCTTCCCTACGCTTACCCAAAAGAAGAACTGAGCCAACTTAAACCAAGTTTAAGGTTAAGCTGGAATTTTTATGAGGTTCATAAAACTCCACTGTGTCCCTATTTTTCATGTAGATGTTGAGCCACTGATACAACAAGTACAAACTGCTGACATTGAATAAGCTTTAAAAGGAAAACTGGGTTTCTCTCCATGAAAAGAAATGATAGACTGCACTAAAACTGAGCACTCTGAAGAGAACGGAATGACTGAGGAGCTTGAAACAACGTAACATTTTAGGATAAGGAAACAATACAAGGAGCAAAGACGTAAATGACACATCATGATGTTCTCTATTAACTCAGCGATAAATAATGTCCAAGTTAATTTTGTGAATGCCTTCTAAAATATTTGTCAATTATCATTCAAACCGATAGATTCAGATTCCATTTTTGTCTTTTTTTGGCTATGCATGATACAGTGGGAAGTCTTATTCATAGAATGAAAATCAACTCAAGAGTGTTGAAGAAAACCAAAGCAGTGCTACTGGTTAAATAAGACTAAGGAAGCATGAAAGTAGAGTGATGGAAGGAAAGATGCCTGCATTGACATAATATAGTGTGACAAACCAAACTCAGAAACCTAGTTTGGTCTGCAGTAATGGTAAATGAACTACAGCATTAAATCAAATAGGAGAAATTTCAAGAAGTTAGTCAACTTTCTTCACACAAGTTTAAGGACTTACAGAAACCAAACCCAAATTAGTTATTATTGCCAGTGGTTAATTGTCTCCCCTTGCACAGTACCCAGTCCAGTGTGTTCTGTGCCATAAGAGCTTGCAGGTTTTACTGGATTTCAAGCCATATGACACAAAGAATAATTACACCTTTAAGTACAAAACCATGACATGTTCTATCAATACTGCTAAACCCAGTTTCACTACGTTCTCTTCTAACATGAGGGAAAAAAATACAGAAAAAGTAGAGTTAAGCGGAGAATTTTAAAATATGGCATTGCCATTAGCTCACACGCTTTCAGCACCTTTGAGAGTTGTGGGATTTTCAAGAGGTGACAAGAGCAGCTCAGACAGGCGAGAAGGTGCACCTGCTCCCTGTTGGTATGTACACTATCTAGTTCAAGTATGATACTAATCCCTTGTCCTGGTCGAAATGAAGACTGTATCTTGTTTTTAATTTCTACATTATCACTCCTCTTTCTCTGTTCTTTTACCACACAAATCCTTGAATAATAACTAACTTGTGGAATTTACTTTTAAGTAGCATCTAGGACATTTTTCACAGTTTGGACTTATTTGTCACTATACATAGGAATCACTATAACAGTTATTTTTAGATAAAGATTTTTTTCTATAAACAATATAAATGTAAAATTTGTTTTAAAATTTTTACCTTTTTTTTGGCGCTGTGCAACTGTTTTCCCTGGGAAAGTGAGGATGGTATTTAGGGAAGTCTGCTGATATAATTCTTTACTTTTCCACACTACGACTGCTACAGCCATAATGTATGCCAGGTTTGTTTGAGTAACATGGTAACAGTATTTTCTTCAGATTCATTAATTTGATTTTCATTCACATATTCTCTCTGTGATCTGTAAAAATCTCTAGTATTTTTAAATATGTGCAATGAGAACTTTCAAAGGCAGTTATTATCTTGTGGTTAACAACCCTGGTTCCAAATATGTCCAACAAAACCTTTTCAGAAATCATTTCACTTTTTGTACAGGCCCACTTTTTGTACTGTTCTCACCCTGTGACCCCATACACGATGCCCTACACTAGTACTCCTATCCGCTGCCACTCTTTAGCACATTCACTGATCTTGCTCCCTCTCTACTCCGCTCTCGGGAGACCCTAGCTGGAGTACTGCGTCCAGCTCTGGAGTCCTCAGCACAGGAAGGACACGGACCTGCTGGAGAGAGTCCAGAGGAGAGCCACAAAGATGGTCAGGGGGCTGGAGCACCTCCCCTGTGAGGACAGGCTGAGAGAGTTGGGGTTGTTCAGCCTGGAGAAGAGAAGGCTCCGGGGAGACCTTAGAGCAGCTTCCAGTGCTGAAAGGGGGCTACAGGAGAGATGGGGAGGGACTCTGCATCAGGGGGTGTAGTGAGAGGACAAGGGGTAATGGGTATAAGCTGAAAGAGGGCAGATTTAGACTAGACAGAAGGAAGAAATTTTTCACTGTGAGGGGGTGAGGCAGTGGCCCAGGTTGCCCAGAGAAGCTGTGGATGCCCCATCCCTGGAGGGGTTCAAGGCCAGGCTGGATGAGGCTTTGAGCAACCTGGGCTAGTGGGAGGTGTCCCTGCCCATGGCAGGGGGGTTGGAACTCGATGATCTTTAAGGTCCCTTCCAACCCAAACCATTCTATGCTTTTGTGATTCTATGATTGTGGCATCTTGATGACAAACTTTTGCTTGCAAGAGCAAAGAAGTGTGAAAGAGGACAAGACAAATCTCAGTCTAGGCAAGAAAAGAGGCACATCCACTACTGCAGCGTAGGGGGAACAGCACCACAGGGACAACTGCTAAGCCCACCTTATACACCATGCTAGCTTAAACTGGCTGTTGGAAACACAGCACTGGCGTACACTGCTGCAGCCAAGACTGGATCTACTGATCACAGCGATCCCAAGCACTCACGTGGCACCACACTATATTACAGCCGAGAAGTGATCAGCGTCTTCGGTATGAATGAGGCCACTTCACTGGCTGGCCCATACCACAACCACATACCTTCTCTCAAACAGTAACTCCCTGCAAAAAAACCACCTGTTCATCCAGCCCCCTCTTCGATTTCTGCAGAGTGGAGACGTTGCTTTTGCACTGGTGACCCATTTCCTCATCACTTATTTCTTGAGCAATAGTCTCGCATTAATTAGTCTTAATGACCAATTTGCCTTATGAAGTTCTGTTCTGTGGTTGCTTATTTTCACCACATGACGTAACAACACAATTGAGTAAAATGCAGATAGACTTGGGGCAGTGCAAACAGTAGCTGTCCTAGAAGTGACTGTGAAAGACAAACATAGCCCTGGCACGCCAAGAAACATCTAACCAATGTATCCTCAGGGGTGGTCCTGCTAATAGACATCATGAATACTTAGAAATCTGACCTCAAATTTATCTGTGAGCACCCTCTTACAGACAGAGCTGTGAGAATACAGCCATGAAAAATGTTAGTGTTAGGTTCCCCAGAAATACTAAACAGGGGATGAAAATTATGTCTCCAGAAGACATCACAGAATACTGAACACCATTTTTAAGACTGAAGTTTATAGGAGTTATGTTGGCAGAAGGCACAGGAAAAAGGTCATTAATAGCAAAGTTAGTATTTTTTTTAATTTTGCAAATAAACTGTGAGGTTTTTTTTTACATTTTTTGCATGTATTTGACACCTGCGGTGTCCCACCCTATTAAAGTTGATCCTCTGAATTACATTTGTAGATCATTCTGCAGATAAAGATATGCTGATTTTATTAGAATAAGGGATAAAAAGCTTTGAATTTATAAACTCTGAATTTTAGGGAATAAAGAAAAAACATTCAGATAGCTAGTGGTAACATAGCATTAAACTTCCATTTTGCCTATGCTGTACATAAAACCACTACTTCAATTCCAACAAAAACTGAAATTCTTCCTTTAAACTCTGAATTACTGTAACCATTTAACAGACAGGGACATGAAACATTTTTCACTGAAACCTTGAAAACCTTGCCTGTTACCCAATTAAGACAAGGTTAGCAAACATATTTACCAAATTGGAATGGATCTGACAGAGCAATGCTAATTTCTTCAAAATTACCATTTACTGCAAAAATGTAGGAAGATTTCAACAAAAGACTCAAAGATTGTATTTTTCAGTTAGTGGGAAATATATAATTTTGGTGGGGTTTTTTTACTATTTCTTAGACTACATAAACTTAACTGTTTAGAATGGAAAAGATTTTTTGATCATGCTGAAGCTACTCTTACAGCTTATTTACTAAAGCAACTTAAATATTTATGTAACCATTTCAGTCAAACAAAAAGATTTGTAGTAGGATATAGCTGTATCTTTAGCTATAGCTTTTTTTTTTTTTTTTTTTTTTACAGCAGCCTAAATCCTGAACTAGTTACAGTTCTCTGATGTTGGTATTTCAATATTTTCTTGATAAAGGTATGCAGTGCTGTACAAAACATAAAATCTTTATATACACCAAGGCCAAATTACTTCCCTTCCCACTTGGGAATAGTTTCTTTTTAATGCTGCTCCTTAAGTTTTTAATTCTTCATGGGTTCTAGGGCAATTTTGAACTGTAACATACATATTTAATAGTAATGACATCCATCAAAATAGTTTTCTGTGGTGGAGATAATACATACATATTAATTTACATATTAATGTAAACCAGGACATGATTTGTGTCAGTAAGTTGTTATACAAAAGGAGGCTTGTGGCAACAATTCATGATAAGACCAAGGACTGGCCCCTGATTTATTACTCAAGGGGGGACAGCTACAAGTTATATCCCTGATAAGAAAGAGAAAGAGGGGCTTTAACCGGTTAGGACCAGTGTTGCAGTCTGTAAGGGAGCCAAACACCCACAAAGCATGCACAAGGAACTGAGGTAAAAAGCTCAACGGTGAAGAGGACGTCTTACTTCATCTTCACAACCCCTGACGACTACCACCAGAAGATACTGCGCTTGCCCCGGAGGGGAGGAAACGTCATTTGCATGTGAAGTGGGGATGGATAATGCATATGTATAGGTGTATCGAGAAACCTAATAAATACGTCATAATTAGCTCTATAAAAGGCTGAACACAATGCCAGAGGGTGCGCATGTTTGTGGTGGAGCGGTCCCCCGTGCTGCCCAGCGCTGCTTGCTCTTGCCTTAGAATAAATTCGTTCTACAAGACTTACTGTAGTGAGTCCCTTATTTTTCACACTCTGAATTCATGATAACCACCGCACTCTGCTTCCACCTGCACTGCCCTCGCAGGGCTTCAGCACGTGCTCATCGTGGTTTAACCCCAGCCAGCAATAAGCCCCACAGCCGCTCGCTCACTCCCCCTCCACAGTGGGGTCGGGGAGAGAATCAGAAAGAGTAAAAGGGAGAAAAGTCGGTCTGGAGCACAGGGCTGATGAGGAGCG
>NW_010109947.1:0-10583 GCF_000699245.1 Pterocles gutturalis
CGGGATGGCCCGCGATAGCTGCGGGGGAGGTGGCGACATGCCCGAGCCGCGACATGCCCGGCGGAGCGGAGACAGGCCCGGAGCCCTGCGGCTCTTGTTGGAGGGTTTTCTGGTGGAAGCCCATTCCCCCCGGGGGGTTTCACGGCCCTGTGTTGTATTTAATTTCGCTCCACTTTAAGCGTAGTGTCTGAAGTTCTGGGTGATCAGCCTGCCCCTGAGGGACGAGGGGCTGCTGCCAGAGTTCATCCAGGTCTGCGTTCGTGACAGGAGCAACAAGTGGCAGTGCCCTGCACCCTAAGTATCTGGAAGTGGGGGATTTATGTTTGTGAAGGTCTGTCTGCGGTCGCAGGGGAGAGATTTCCTCCGGTTGGTGGAATCGGCAAGAACAAAAGAGAGCCCGAAATGCCGAGTTCCCCATTGCTGCCCTCTCGTACGGTTTCATTCGGGTAGGAGGGACAGAGGTGGTGGGTGGGTTGGTTGGTTTGGGTTTTTGTGTGTGTGTTGGTTTTTTCCCCCCAAACAGCAGAAGCCTTTCAGTTGGATACTTACAGGATACTTACATTGGATACTGTCCGTTGAAAAGAGGACATTGGTTTCCTTTGAAGCTCAACGTGTTAATTGTCCTCCTGTATGTTGTCACTAAGCTGTTTCTTTCCCTGAATGGCAGGGTTTTCACAAGCTCTTTCTGTTGTTGAGAAGCACTGGATTTTTTGGGGATAGGCCGGATGATTAATAGCTGCGTCAAGTTTTATTTTTAATGATTCTTAAATCGCAAGTTGTAAACGATGTGACATTTCAGTTCAGCTTGCCTTTGATTTTCCCATGCTGGTGTGCTGTCTTTTGAAGTATTTGTGCTTTTCTGTGTGCTGGATGGAAGGAGGAAAGAACTGGGATATATGGCACTTGAACTCTGCCATTGATTTTATGCATCATCTTTGACATCTGCTGTATCGATCCTGTGCCTTTTTACTGATTTGTGAATAGTTTCAGAGGCTTTGAAGAGGTGTTAAAATCTCTGCACAGGCTTTAAAAGTTTGCGCTAAGGAATCCTTGTATGGAAATTACTGCTGTCTGTTATTTTAATAATTCAGTTATCCAGATGCAGTGGTGTCTGTGCTGGTCCTGATGTTGAGAAATACAGAACTGGGCGAGTTGCACAATGTGGGCTAAGGGTTTGGTGTGTATCCTCTCTCATGTAGTAGTTTGAAGTTTAATGTCTTCCTGCCAACCTTGCTTGGCTCTTCTTAGCAATTTTCATGCCTTGAAAATATGCAGGGGTTAGCTGGGGGATGCTGGATCATGTTCTTTGATAAGGGCCTGGGATGCCTTTAATAACAAGGACTCTTTGTTGCAAACTGGTCTTCTGCTGCTTTGGTGTGGGAGTGGTGAAGTTTGAAATGGATGGTGTCGCTAAATTAGTGACCACATCAGAACTGCTCTGGTCTGCACTGCTTCCAGACAGATTAGGCTGTGTGTCAAAGCGAGGTCATCTGCTGATCCTGAGAAGCCAGTTTGATATTATTATTAGACCACAAGGAATTTGCACTTACTGTAAAGCTGTCAGGCTGTGTGTCTGCCCCCCTCCCGCCCCAGATCAGTGGGATGGCAACTTTGTGAGTACAGTGATACTGTAGTGGAGTTTTGGGGCTCTGTGATGGTACACATTATTAATCAGCTATTTGTGAGGGTCTCCACTGGAGCTAAAGCAGCTTAGGTGTATCAAAGCCGTGGAACAGCTATACAGTCCGTTGTTAGGTCAAAGAGTATAAAGAAGTTAAGGTTTACAGGAAACAGTTATTATTCTCAATTAACAGAGTCTAGTCACATCTCAGCAGCAGTGGATGGGTATGAAAGCGTATTGATTCTTGGGCATCCAAGATTAAACATGGAATGAGTCCTGGCTGCTCAGTGGAGCAGTGAAAGCACGACAGGTTTGGTTTGTGCACTGTTTCCTGATGATGTATCCAGCCATTGAGGAGGCCATCAAACACGCTTTGTGTTACCCCACACAGTACACAGAGTGCTGGGAGCAGTCCTGAGCACAGCGGGAAAATAATGAAAGCCTGCCAGAAATGTGCGTTCTCGGGCAGTTCTTCCAGTAGTTTGCACCACCTGATGTGGAGCTCTGACGTGTTGAATCCAGAGGAGGCATTGCGTGTGTTTTGTAGGGGTGAAACCAGTGCCCTGCTGCTGCCTGCGCAGTGGGGGGACTTCAGGGTGTTCTTTTTGGGGTACAGAGGGAGGATGTGTGGGAAAGTTGTAAACTACCAGTGAAAGGGAAACTGCTCAGCAGCTTCAGAGCAGAACCTTTCCTGTACTCTGCAGTGTGAGTAGCTTACAGATGTGTAAAGGTCCAGGGAATCTTTTTCTCAAAGAAAGTACATCTCACTACCCCAGCCTTTCCTTCACTGACTTCATGGGATTTGAGGGGAGAAGAACCATCTGGGGTCTTCCTGCTTGTGCTCTGTGTTCCTGCAGTTACTGTTCCGGTCTTTTCAATATTTTAAGTATGTCTGTTGTGTTCCTTTTGAGGATCTTGAGCTGCAGAAATGAGGTGATGGACGTACTGGGCTAACTGTTACCTTGGAGATGATGAAGGCAGTAGGAGCTGCGTGATAGTCTCCTTGCAAGGGCTGCCAGAGTGGGTCCGGATCCAGTATCAGCTACCTTAGTGAACGCTGTGTGCTTGGAAGAGCGACAGGGTGCAGAGGATGAGGGGTGTAGGGTGGGTGCCATCCAGCCTTGGGAGCACTGATAAGCTTGAACACAGTATCAGGCAGTGTTGCTGACTGTAGAACTTTTCTGCTTGCTCCTGCGGATGAGGCCTGTTGAAGTTTATAAAGCATAAATAATTATTATCTCTGCAGTGCAAAGGCTCTCGCCCTGCGCTTGGCCCTCTGTCCCAGCCCCAAAGTCAGGGAGAAGGGAATAAAGGGCGGTGTCTTTGGCTGACATGAACCCGCTGGGGAGGGATGAGAGGAAGGGGGTCTTGGGGGCTGGGTTCAGAGCAAGGTTAGCCAAATATCGGATAAATTAAGCAAGAGAAACAGACAGCTCAGCTTGCAGTGAACTTTTCACCCAGCTAACCTGTTCCTCACCCTGCATTGCACAGGTGGAGTACAACTCAAGTAGAGCACAGCCCTTACTCTCCCTGCCTCCTTTTTTTTTTTTTTTTTTTTTTTTTTTTTCCCTGTAGCATAAAGCGTGGCCAAGGGGAGAGCAGGAACTGAAGGGGAGTTGATTTGCTGTTTTGAATCCAAGAAATATTGGAGTTCTAATTGCTGTCTTAAGAGCACTGAAGTTAACACCACTGACTGCAGAGGGATTAGTCATTATTTGCTGCAGTATAGAACCAGGACCAATAATTCCTGGTCATAGAGGGCTGGGAAGAAATTCCATACTGGAGAGGGCAAGGAACAAATGACAATGTCTGAACAGGGGTGATCAGAGAGTCTTTGTGGGAAAACATAAGACTGGTGGGAATTCAGTGAATTCTGGTGTTTATATTTCTCTGACTTTTCTTCTGCATTTGGAGCACAAGTAAATACAAATAATTGCTGACAGATGTTGTAAAAACATAGCATTATGCTAACCATTAAGCTTAATTTTTTTCTTAGTTAATAATACATGTTGATAACTAGACATGGTGTACTTGGGCTTTTACTCATATCACCTCTGTGTAATGGGCTTTGCTCCAGAGGTGTGGTGGGGAACCAAGAGATGAATTTTTTCTGTTGACCCTTTCCCAAATCCCTACGGCTTCCTATCTCCTCTCCCAAGAAAGGTCCAAGCAGATGAAAGTTACTGGTTTTTAAGTAGTTGCTCCACCACAATTAGTGCATAGTGGTGAGGCTGGAGTTTTTGATAGGCTTTCTTAGACCATTTTTCTGTTCTGTGGTGTTACAGGTTTGTTGGAGAGTTGGCAAAGCAATTCAACCTAGTTTTTAGGGTACAAATCACTGTTTTGAAATTGTGACTCTTGCGTTCTCTTCTGATTTTCCTTTTTCCTTTTCACTCATCTTAGGTAAGGAGGGTCTGAAGCCAGTAGAAGCTGTCTAATGCACAGCACTGCCAGGAGTTCAGTCCTGTATTTTTCTGTGTGCGTGCCCCAATCCCATGAAACAGGGTACCTTGCAGACCAGCAGGGCACTTTGAGATGGTCAATGCAGGGAGCTCTGTGTCTAAAATCGAAAGAGTATTGTACAAACCTAGAGATAATCTCTGGCTTCAGGAAGCTGTGAGCCTTCCTAGAGCAGTGAATATTTGCAGTTTTGCCTCCTGCGCTGCCCAGTGCACAATGATGATTTGCACCCCCCGTTTTGGATCTGGGAAGGAGGTCAAGGTCTCTGGCCATGCATCAGTTCATATACAGCTCCTCCGCCACTGCCAGGTTTCCGTTAGGTGAAGAAGGTGTGGAGAGGGGGAGTATGAACTGTAGTGTGATCGCCATTGCTAATGCTGCTAGGTGTTTGTCAAACAGCTTTTCTTCTGGTGCAGTTGTTTAAACACATACAATAAGGAGCTGAGATGTGCATAGGGCAGCACTGCTCTCTGCTGCCCCGTCCCCTGCAACAGCAGGAGCGGTTCTGTGGGGTTGGTGAGCCCAGAGAGTGGATTCCGGTCAAACTCACTTTTTTTTTTTTTTTTGTTTTTTTGTTTGTTTGTTTGTTTGTTTGCTTGTTCTGGGCTTTTGTTTTGTTGTTCCAGTTTGGTTTCATTCCCCTGGAATGGCTCTGGCTGGCTAATTTACAACCTGTAGTTTCAAATGGAAACAGCACCTCTGGGGAGGGGATGGGGCAAGGACAAGTTCAGTGGTCATCAGATAAGCGAGACCTCTCCTTTTCCATCGGTTTAAGCAGATTCAGCAGAGCTCTAAGTAACATCATAATCTTCCTAAAGACAAATTTCCTTGTCTGGTCTGTCAGACAGAATATATATTCTCCACAAAAGTTGCTCCCTTTTGGACGTGTTGGTGAAGTTTCCCAGACCTGTTTAGCCATTCACCTTGTGGTTTTGAAACCCTTGTGTGAGGGCAGGCTTGTTTCTTCTACTGTAATTTTTACTGCCCCTTGAGTGACATCATTTAAATGATGAGTCTCTGAGAGATGATTCATACCAAAAAAGATCTAATAATTGTTACCAGTTATTCAAATCAGTGTTACTGATTTCCCGCATCCTCCCAATGGTCCCTTGAGCTCCCCCACCCACTCGTTTTTCATAATAATTCCCAGGCTTTCTGGCCGTAGGCTCCACATGCCCTTCTCTGTGTGACTGTGTTAAGGTGTAAGGATCTAGCTCTCCCCAGAAGAACATTCAGGGCTTGGCTGCAGCAGCTTGCGTAGGCAGATACAAGCTGGAATTGAACTAGCAAGGTAAACTGACTCCTGGCAGCTCAGTAAAGCTTCAAGCCATGTTCACAGCACATCTTCTGCTTCGCTGTGCTGTGGAGGTGTTGTTGGCAGTCTCTGAGGTAGCTAGTTCAAACCTAGATGAGTAGTGTATCTGCAGGCTGCAGTGTTGGGGTGCACAGAACACCGTACTGGATTCTCTGGAGGAGTTCTGCAGAGAAGGACTCTAATTGCATGCTCCGCACTAGCAAAGGCTTGCACCAGTAGTGACCCCTTGTGCTGCTGCTGTTCCCGTTCTTACTTACGATCGTTTCTTCTCTTTCACAAATCTTCAACTCATGAATTTCGTTTCTTCAGAATTGTAAATTGAAATCTGTATTGTGATTCATATTGTGATTCATATTGTCAGCGTAAACGGTAAGCTGCTGTTGAGAGCAGCTGTATATTTTCCAAGCAGGTTCTCGGTCTGGCCCTTTTTTCCCATCTTCTCTTTTCATATCGCTGGGCATTATTCCTTGATCGTGCCTGTCCAAGTCCCTTCCACATCTGTACTCTCATTTCTTTTACCTTCCTTGCTCATTCTCTCAGTAATTTCTTCTGTTGGCAGGAACACGCCCAGAGTGAGATGGATCTAGAGTCCAAGAGATGGAAAAGGGTGAAGGTGGATCAGTTCTGGATGCCCACAACGAGGCATTTCAGGACACATCAGCATTAGGGCAGCTGAAGTTCTAAAGTTGATTTGAGAGGTATTTTTGGCTGTGTTATGTTTTGTGCAAGGCCTAGAAGAAACTGCAAGCCGTAGACATACAGTTGTATGGATCTACAGACTTGTTCTCCCCTAAGCAAGGAAAACAGCATTCAGCCTCCCTATTAACCCCCGGGGCGGGGTGGTAGTCTGACTTTGAGGGGTGGGAGAGTTGTTAGCTTGTTGAAATTTGTGCTGTCAAAAATCCTTGTACGGGAAGTGAAAAGCCACTGCTGCTGTGCAGTTCACTCTTGCTGGGAGGGGTTGGGATGGCAACAACTGAGAAGAAGAATGTTCTCCTTCTCTGGAGACATTCAAAGCCCGCCTGGATGCGTTCCTGTGTGATCTGATCTAGGTGTCCTGCTCCGGCAGGGGGATTGGACTGGATGATCTTTCGAGGTCCCTTCCAATCTCTAACATTCTGTGATTCTGTGATTCTGTGAATGTTCTCCCCAGTATTTGGGGTGAGTTGTTCATTTCATAGACAGTGGCAAGGAGAAGGAAAAGGATATTGAGGAAACAGGGCACAGAGACAAGGTCTTAGTTAATAAGAGGACATAGAGGACCACTTCAGATGACTAATAAAAATTCAATATCCTAATACCCCAATTTTTTAAAGGGAAAAAACCCTCCTGTTTGGGGTGTTCCTATAGAGGAGATGAGGATATGTTATACTATTAAAGAAAGGGAAAGTATAACCCATCCCTTGCATGGGATTCCTGGATTTTCTAGCTCACGTATGGGTTATTTTGATGGTTCCAAGCCAGGCAGATCAGTAAGATGGTCACAAGGACAGTGGCTTGTTAGCTGTGTTTCTGCAGCCTGTGAACTTAGCCCCCAGATAAGCCGACAGCTCTTCTGGAGAGAGCTGCTTTACATAGCAACCTGCTCCTGTGTTGCATTGTATTCACTCTTCTGCTCAGGGGTGAAAAGTCCTACATAGCATGTGTTGGCCCAGCAGAATGAGCTCACACGAAAAGAGCAATACAGCTGCCCCCTTCCTTCCTTTCTGGAGAAGCACGTGAATTTATGGCTGTTCTTGTGTGTGTAGTAAAGCTGGCACCACAGCCCCTACCTTGTCAGCAATAGGACAATTCAGGGGAAGAAAAGCTTGGCGTAACCTTTGGTATGTTATTTATTATCACTTTGCAGCCCCCTGGAAAATGAACTTTAGAAAATTCTGAGCTGACGGTAAGGGTGAACACTGGGAAAACCCGGGAATCAGCAAATCCATTGTGTTGTGCTGACAGAAAGATACTGTTACAACACACTTCAGCTGCCAACTTGCTGCAGTCACTCAATCCATCATGGTGGGCTGTTGGATCACAAGCCAGTGAAACTCAGCCTGGCGTGTTATTTTAGTCTTACATGGACTGTGAGATAAACGGGGCATGAACCGGCCCCCTGGCAGGGGGTCGACCCCCGGCGCCCTCATTAAAGTGCCAATCAAAAAGAGTAATGGAACAGGGAATGGAAAGCTGGCTTCTCCTGCCTGTTCCTGCTCTCGGGCTGAGCAACTTTCACAAGCCAAGGGAAACATTACTCTTCTGAATAGGAGCCAGACCTCCAGAAACACCTCCTCTCTGCTTGTCGCTGTGAGAGCACGTGCTGAGGCTCTGCTGGGTGTCTTGCTCGTGGCGGAAACCTGTTGGTTACCACTACCTGTTCAGTGCAGGTGGTGGGACGAAGGGCTGCCGAAGGTGACCAGAAAGGGTGTCGATGCTTGTTCTGTGGAAAATGCAGGCACTGTGCTGGGCTTGCTTGGCTCATCCGTCGATCAGTGGCATGGTTTCTGTCACAAATTGCTCATAGTTCGGCATTTGTGTGTGACAGATGCAGAGAACGCTGCTTTCTGCCCATAGCAGTCCAGTTACCAATGTGAGTCTAGAAGGCTTGCTCACGTGTGCAGCAAAAAGCCAACGAAAGTGGCTTCCTTGTGCTTTGTGTGGGTTATTCCAGACTGCCTCAGGAATCCACGGCAAACACATCCTGCAGCAATACCGTAATCTTTGGGTGAGCCTACAGCTAAGGGCCAGGCACACATGCCGTGCTCAGCTGCCTGTCTGTGGGGGTGAATATTTCAAAGAAGCTTGTAGCCTCTGCTGGGACAAGGGATGCTTGTCTTTCCAGTGCTGAGTGCCTCCAACACTGCTGATGCTGGGGGATTTCTGTATGTCTTGTGATGCGTTCTGCGTTTCTGGTGTGTAAATACATGTTCTTCTTGCACGTCAGCTTCCCTCTGGTGTGTGCTCGGAGGAGAGGGCAGAAAGGTAGCTACCAGTTGGAAAGGTGGGTGAAGGTATGTGTGTTACGTGGAAATAGCATTTGGAGTCAGGAAGCTCTAAGCTGGGGAGTTGGCTCTTAAACCTGCTTATAAATGTCAGCTCTTGGTGTGATCTTGGTGTGATTATGAACTTGGCAGCTGTTTATTTGTGCTCACAACGTTTTACCAGCAGGTAGCTGCTCCAGGTGGATACTGGTTTGGTTTACAATTTTTTTTTTTCACCCGTCCCACCAAAACTCTATGTAGGCACAATTTATTTTGTACATCATTGTTTTGATACCTGGTGGTTTGTACTGCTGATTGCTGATTGTTTGCCAAGGGCCTTGAAGCAACAGCCCTTAGGTATGGTGAGTCACCCTCCCAGGTCAAGGCAAATGTTTGCTGTTGCTGTGTCTAGAGGGTTGAGGGACAGCTGGTATGACTGATTTCTCTTTTATTTGTTAAAATTTCTCTACAGCTGCAGCATCAAGGGGACTTTTTTTTGCTGGCATTTCCCCTTTTGCAGAAACAATTGTTCCGTAGCTCCCATACACAGTCCTTGTCCTTTGGGTGACCCGTCTGTTTATCCAAAATGTAAATGCACATGAAAGCTGTTGACTTCTCTCGTGGCCTTTTGGTACTTCTGAGTCAGACCACAGTAGGCCTGAGGTGCAAGGTTATTCTTATCCACCGAGGGAACTCTTTGTGCTGGGCACATTGTGCTGGGCAATGGGGGGGGAAGGCAAACAAACAAAAAAAAAACCCCTTTGTGACACTGGAGTCTGAGTGCCTGGAGGCAGCATAGCTGTACAACAGGCCAATAATAGAACTGATACAATGCAGGAGGCATGCATCTCTTATGTAACTGCATTGCGCTCCAAGATTATTTTTATTTCTACACTAGAATGTGCTGTAGTTCTACTGAGGAAAATAGCAAAAAAATATCCCCCCCGCCCCCTCCCCATTTGTCAGCAGTTAATTAGTAACCTCTTTTTTTAGTTTTTGGCAAGCCACCTTTCATGTGATTAGCACTGCACTCTCTTACATCTATGAGACAAGGGCAAAGGCAGTCACAGGTGAGGACCCAGCCTGCTCTACACATCTGGTGACAGTTTTTTCCTCACTCGCCCACTTCAGAAAAATCTGCTGATAAACAGCTATGAGAAGGACGCGGTTTAGTGAAATTGATCTGTGTCCCCTGTTAATGAATCATTTTCTCAGCTAGATAACCATGGTGTTACTGAGGCAGATGGCTTTGCACTGTCCCACTTCCTTTTTTAAGGCTGTCAGAGCAGTGGACCAGCTACCAGTGGACTGCACTATCGAGGCTGGAGTAAAAGGGAACCTATAATACAAACGGGGAATTGGAAGTGTTTTGGTCCTAGACCCACATTTGATAAAAGTAAGCATCATAAGGCATACTGATTAAGAGCCTGACAAAGCTCTGGGCATAGTTTGATCCCTCTCCCCCCCAATAAAAATAAGACTATGTGTTACTTCTTTGTAATAGCTACAATTTTAAGAATAGAGGAATTTGGAGTATGGCCATAGCTTCGTGTGTGTGTGTATATATTTAAAAAAAAAGTATTATAAGCATACAGATGCACAGATTGTTAGTAAGAAACCAAGTTGTGTAAGTGGATTTAGAGCAACTGTTGACTTATTCAATTAAAAATGTTTTGTTTTCTTTTAATATATCTTTGCAGCAACCTTTGCAGCAACCTGTGACCTGAAGAGCGTACAGTCTTCGAAATGTTTTTTTTTTTTTTTTTTTTTTTTTTTCCTCAGGTACTAGGGGTGCATTGTGATTAGCAAAGACAAGCATGGGCTTCCAAGAAGAGAAGCAGAGCAAGCAATGTTATTCCTGGAGCAATCATAATGAAGTGGCGCAGCGCAGGCAAAGGGAAGGAGGTATGTTCCGTTCTCGGTGGTTGAATTTTTGACTGGGAGCAAGGGATGGATAGATGATATGAGGAAGTGAGGAATTAACCGGTATGGCGAAGGAGGGAGGGAGGGAAGGGAAAGGAAGGAGGGAGAGAAGGGAAGGGAAGGAGGGAAGGAAGGGAAGGGAAGGAGGGAAGGAAGGGAAGGGAAGGAGGGAGGGAAGGAAGGAGGGAGGGGAAGAAAAAGGCTACACTGCCTTTCACTCAGCTGTTTGACCAAGTTCTGTTTTACCTTGCACAGGTAAATGCTGTTGCGCATGCAGACGTTCATCACAGTTGCTGAA
>NW_010109947.1:10617-38351 GCF_000699245.1 Pterocles gutturalis
AATGCAGTGACTTCCTCTCCTCCCACACCCCCAGCGTTTCCGATGCTAGCTGAATCCCACACTAACCAGCCAACGCTACTGAATCCATATTTTACAAAATGCATTTCTTTTGGGTTACAAATGAGGATGAAATTTCAGTGGAACGCTAGGTCTACATGCATGTAGCTGTACAAGTAATTTAAGAAAAAAACAAACCAAAAACCCAACAAACAACCCCAAACAATGCACTGTAATCACAGTGTTAAAGCTCTAAACCACAGGGCATCTGCACTCTAGCAGTTGCAATGAACTCTTCCTTTTATTTTTTTAAATGTTTATCTACATGCCTGCACTGTGAAAATCGGCTTTCTCAGGGAAAAAAAAAAAAAAAAAGAGAGAATGGCTACTTTCAGGTAGTGCAGTAACACTCAGTATAGGTATTTTAATTTCTTTACACAGTAAACAGACTTTTATTTATACCAACACCTTGGTCTGTACTTTCTTATTTACATGAAACACTTTTACATATATACATGTTAGCAAAATACAGGGCTTTCCCCAGAACCAAATGCATGTCAGCTATATCATAGTTATACAACTAATGCTTTAAAAAAAAAAAAAAAGCCCACCTCACTTGATTTCTTACGCACAATGATTCCGTTTAGCTAAATACTAAAATCATCTTCATCTCCCTCCCATGTTGTAATTTCTCCAGTTACAGAATACCATCTGCTCGAGACTGAAAGCTGCAGTTCACTCTGGCAGTAAGGAAGAGGTTTCAAGAGTCCAGCTCTAATTGTTCTTGATTTTCACTGAGTCTTAACATAAGCTGTTGTTCGTAATAAAGGCTCTTTGCATAGTTTATTTCTTGAGATAGCTTTACTGCAAGAACTTCAGATGTCACTTTCACCTGCAAAAAGGAAATGTGATTTTTTCTTTAAGGTGGTACTGTTACTGCCTAAAGCAGAATATGTTTATTTTCTATTACTGCACTAAGTGAGGGGACTAGGTTTGAAGTCTCCTGTAAGGAACAGAAATGTTTCAGTGGAGATTCCTTCTCAGTGCTGAGGCTGCAGTAAGGAAGAAGTTGCAGAGGGAGAGACAGGTAAATAGAAATGGGTATTTTAGGATGAGAGCAGAACATCTTGCAATATTTGAAGTTGGTTTCCTTTGCTTCCCCTTGTACCTTTTATCTGTCTTGTCTGTTTGGAATGTAAACTGACTTGGGTCAGGGGTGAGCTTGTAACCCTGTCTGTAAAACAGACCCTTGAGCAACTACTGTAATGAAGCAAAAAAAACCCCTGTAATGGGTTTTAGAAGTGAGAGTTCTGATTAACTTTTACATCCATGACATAAACACAATTTCCAATCTTAAGATACTTTGTAGTTAAAAAAAAACACTGTGTAGGAGGAGAAGACTAGAGTAAATAGAATGAAGTACTTAAGACATGTATGTCTTGTAAAGTTAAAAGTACCTTTCTCAGGTAAGTAGACATTTCCTAGTGTAACTTTTCTGCCTGTAGGCACATTTTCAATTTTTCCCTTCAGCTTTTCTCAGGAGCTTAGGGAGCAAGTTCTACTGTCACCTACGCCTTTTCGGCAGCAGCTATTTTCACTGCTGACAGAAGAAAGTTTTCATTGTTAGGGAGCACAGGAAACCAAAACCACTAGTGACTACAAACACAAACACGCATGAAGGGGAAAAGAAACCGAAACCCCCGCAGAAACCCCCGCATGCAGGAAACAATAGGTGCCAGCTGCTTACCATTGGTTTTTGCTGTGATGGGCCGGGCATTGCTACACCACTGCTTGTATTAACAGCTTTCTTCGTCAACTGTATATACACATTCCCATGGTCTTTTGAAACAAGGCAGTGGTAGAGGTCATCATACTTGACTTCTAGGAAGATGGCGTCACGGTCTGTGTAATCACCGCACAGCTTTAGATGAAATGAGAACACAATAGCTGTCTATGTTCTCCACCGCTATGAAGCTGCAAAGAAGAAAAAAAGGAAGAATTATTCACTTGAAGCTAAAAATAGTAAACTAACAAACATCTTCACCTGTTATGTTTTGAGTGACCTTTAGAAGTCTTTCAGAAAAATTAATAGCTTAACATGTTCCATTCATCTGTATTTAATTTAAACTGTTCTAAAAATCAAGCTGATGAAGTACCCTCTCACCCAGTTAAAAAAGATCATGCTGTAAATCAAACACTAGCACTAAATGCCTGGCTTCTACCTTTGGACATTAAAAGGGCATATAAAAATATCCTTTAACAAGGCTGAAGAGGAGTAATTTCCTTGCATTGGAACGCTGCAAGTCCTAATCCTGAAGCTGAACTGTAACTGCAGTTCCATTGCTGATCTGTGACAGGTTTGCAGACATTCATGACAAGAGCATTATCCTTCTTCTACACATTGTAAACCTACTGTGCTTCCTTTTACCACACACTTCCCTTGCCTTTGAAAACAAAAAACAAGTTTAACCTGCTGCCTGGATCAGTAGCTAGAAAAGAGAAATTAGCTGTTTAACACCGGGGTGAAAGGTTAAGCAGCAGGCAGGTTCCCCCAGAGAGATTAGTCTGAGTGATGAATAGTGGACATAGAAAAGAGTGAATTAAGAATATTGAGACCTATTATGGTGGAAAAGGTTGATGCATAAAAAAAAATAGCAGTAAGGAATGCAAAAGTAAAATAGATATTTTTTATCAGAAGCGCTTTTCCCCCACCTCTGATTTACTACTGAAATGAATCTCATTAGTGGGTTTTTAAAACAATGAAAAATTAAGGAAATTAATACATCACTAAAAAAGAGTGCTAAATAGACTAACAATGTTCTGTCAGCACCCTGTGGCAGTAGAAGCATATCTGGAAAACTACGATTCTCATGCTGTCAGGTTCAAAATTCCTGTTCTCTGAACTGCTGCTTGGACAGATCTGTCTGCTCTTGTCCTAACGCATTCTCCAAAATTCTCCAGTCTTTGAAATCAGTGAGGATTGTCAGAGGTTTTGGTAGATCAGAAAAGCTTAGCATCTCCAGAACGACTGCTGGCTCTACTATTAAGTAACACTTTGCACAAATTATTCCGAGCTGTATCCAAATAAACCCATAGCTATAAATGGAGTTTTAGTAGGGGAAGGTTTTGTCTTTGAAGTAAGTTAATTAGGATGGAGAGGGATATTTTTTACGAAGTGTCATAGAAAATGTTAAAGCAGCATTATAGCCTGCAGAATAATAGTCTTGTTCATTAGGCCAGGCACATGAAAGCAAGCACAGTATTTACAGAAATCCGAGCTTTGATTCGGGTCAGACTTCCACTGCAAACGAAACCAGAGGAAACTTCTGGCACATTGGCTTTCTTTGCGTCTTCTCCAGAGGGGTAAGATGATGAAAGGGGGATTATCAGAAACCCCCAATACTCTATCACTGTCCTTTGCAACTGTCACAGCAAAGCTGAGAAGGTTGAAAAGGTTTTGTATATCCACAAAAGCAGAGCAGCTGTTTCCCTGCTGTCTGGTATTAAGCCCGCCGTACGGGGGACATCCATCCCCAGAACCGCAGCACCAAAAGCTGCCATAAAGCAACTGGGTAATCAGACTACAGGTTTGTGTTTTTTCCAAAGGAACAACAGATTATATATACACCGTAAATTTCCATACAAGATTTTTACTGGTGTCGTGTATATATGTTGAGGAATGGAAACAGAGGACAGTGATTTAATGGTGAAGCACAGGAACATTAGCTAATTTGTAGTTCAAGCTCTACATTTTGTTCTAAGTTTGAGTCATGCATCATTACCCATTTTCTCTTGCCAACTGTTACTTTCTTCTCTGTGTCTAGTTCTCAAAATGGGTATTTAACCTTTTAAGATATTACTTCAAGATACAACTTTTTTTTTAACTCATATTTCTACACTATTAAAAAGATCTCAAATTAATAAAATGAAAAATTAAATGAAACACGATCCAGTAGAACAAAGTAGAAGCAACCAGATCTCTGGAGAATTTGTGGGTTTTTAACAACATCAGGAAGTAATTACACAATATTTTCCAGAAGTGAAACAGTGAGCCTAACTGGAAAAAAATGTGGAAACATTTAGTTAGAACAGTAGAGCAAGGTATTAAACCCCCTTTTATGGATTTAGCTCTGAAGGAAAATATGCAAATAATCAGGTCTTTAAATGTGTTTCTGATTATGATACTAGGATAAAAGTCAGAGGCATGATTTCGTCCTTATTTTCTATGACAAGAAACCCTGTTTTCTTGTTGAATGATTTTCCTAGTGGTGAACATCACAGTGAACAAACAGTGCGCCTCGATGACAAACGCTCACTGATCTGCTTATGGGGTACACTTGCAAAAAGTTGATGATTTTTTTTTTGGTCACAGATTGCTTCTCTTTCACTTCTCCTTACCTAAGAGCCAGACTGCTTATGCATAAAGACCCTTAAATGAGGTGAAGGAGGATAATGAGGGCATAAGATCACAGGACCACAAGCAAGTGGCAGGTCACAAACTCTTCCCCCCAGGCAGCTGGAAGTGCAATCTGGAGTGGCACATGGCTTTCAGAGCCTGATCACTGACACTGGTGAAATAAAGATCCCCTGCTGACTTGGTACCTTCCTCTGTGAGCTTCACCATCAACAATTTCAACTACTTTGCCTTGGCAGATGGGCTGATGGATAATAGATGCAAAACAGTATCTTACACCCTCCCCTGAAAAGCTGGTTCAGCTCTGACCGTGGTGGAGATTGGGGACAAAAAAAAGATTTTGCAGGTTGTTTTGGGAATAAACTGTTAACAGCTGTACTTGTTTTATCAATGCACGTGGAGAGTTAGACATGTATTGTGCATGTTAAGCGGACTAATGATGACTTAAAAATTACTGAGATTTTGTATTTTTTAATGATAGAAGGGGACCAGGGAGATTAATGGAAGCAGGCGGCAGCAAACCAAGTCTCGGATTCTTCCCCAGCCTGGACGTGATGTGTGATCAGTGGCAGTTGGCAAGGAGTGAACCAGAGGAGCCCTGTGGCACCTGCAGGGATGTTTGCATACAGCCGGCGGACGGGCCACCGTGGAAGTCATCAGGTGCTCATGCTGCTGAGCGGCACCGAGAAAACAAAGGAAATGTATGTGTGTGTGTGCACACGTGTAAAGCAGTTTTAGTCCCTCTTCCCCAAAGACACGAAGATACAATAGCAGCAAACAGAACTACTTCAAGTAGCCGTGTCAGTCAGTACTTACAACTCATCCTGGATGTTGTCGGTCAGTTTGAACAGCAGTTCTTGTCCTTCCGCTTGACTTTCCAAATAGCGAGGCAAGAGCCCTTGAGGTCCTCTGCAGCAGCGTGGCTTTCTCACTCTCTCCACTTGTGTCCTACGTGCAAAATAGATGCAGAGAAATGACTCAGTGCAACAGCAGTGCTTTTCTTTCCATTAAACCTGTCAGCAAACAGAGTTGTATTAATTCTGAAATATGAAATGTGTCAAAGCCTTTAAAAAGCCTTCACAAATACAGCATATAGAGCCTGTACTGCTTGACCTGGAAGACATGGTGTCTGTTCATCTAGTTCTGCGTTCCAAAGCAACGTCTCCCAGTTCTCCTCTGCAATTAAGGGGCTGTGTGCTAAACTGATAGCAGGAAGAGCAACCTAACTGGAGTATAGTGTCTGCAGATTTTGGGTTCTATTTATCAGCAGAGTTTATTGATCTGACTTTCTCACTTCTCTACAGGAAATAAGCGTGCATCAACCTGGACAGAGTTCACCTTGACGGACAGCGTCAGGAGTTTGAAAATTGAAGGGTTACAGAAATAGGCACATGCAGTTAAGTGAAGACAAATGAAAAATCCACAGCTAATTAGAGTCTCTGGAGTAGGGTTTAGCATACTTTACCTTTCTTGAGGGTCTGTAAAAATGACAATAATCAAGGACACACACGTGTGGCCTAACAGACAGCAGAGGTTGATACTGGTCAGTCTGTAAAAATGACAGTAATCAAGGACACACACGTGTGGCCCTAACAGACAGCAGAGGTTGATACTGGTCACACTGCTAAAGAACTGCAGGCTGGGTTCCTCCCTTAGCAGTTATTTTGTTAAAAAAATAATATTCTGAATTCCTTTAAGCTTTTGGAACGCCCTACCCCTGAAGACTTGTGTTACAGGCTGCCTAGCCCTGCTTTACTCTCTGTCCTTTCCCAGCATCACTCTGGGTCTGCTGCATTCTTTTTCCTCTCTCTTTCAGGCTAGTGCTCTTAATAATTTTCCGAGCCAAATGCACCATTTCCGATTAGCGCTCACTACTTGCCATCTTGGTGCTTTGTAAAGATCCCGTACAATGAACTGTCCTTTTTTGATCAAAATACAGGAAAAAAATCCCATGTAATAATGTGTTTTAAAAACTTTTTAAGCTGCTTGGCAGTAGCACACAAGAGTACTTGCCTTCTAAGCTTTACTTTCTGCAGATGTTTTCTCTGGAGCCTTGTTTCTTGTTACCTTTCCCTTTCACCAGTCCTGCCCCAGCCTTGCAACCCATGCACCCCTTTAGAAGTTGCTTTCCTTCGAGTCTTCGACACCTTTGCCTTTTAATGGTGACATACTAAAAACCCCCCCCCCCTTCCATTCTTGGCTGCAGTAAATGTTACTGGAACAGAATCTCTTGCGTGTCATCCATGACTTGACACCGTCTTTGCTGCTCTCCCGCTGGGTGGCTGGCCTCTCACTGTTTTGGCTAGCGGTGCTCTGTCTGGTATCAAGGATGTATTTTGCAAACAAGGTACAGAAGCCAGAGATACCGGCTTTCCAGCACATCAGAGAAAAACATCAGCCAATTTATATTTTTAATACATTGTCTGGTAAGTTTTGATGTTGTTAATGAGATGACTATATCCCTGAGCTGCATAACAGATTACAGCGGCTCAGCAGGAGTGCTTATCGCTGATCCTCTTTGAGAGGAACTTCAGGAGAGACCCTTCTTCACTGCAGCCGAGTTATGGTTATGCTGAGATGGAAAGTCACTTTGTCAGCAGGGAGGATGAAATGAAAAGTGGAAATTCTCCAACTAAAAGAATGCGAAACAGAGTATGGGCTTAAGAAACCATAACAAATGTCATTAATAGTGACAGTAAAATGTTATCAGTCGAATTTTCAGCTTTACCTCTGCTGACATGTTCTCACCGCTTTACCTGTCCTGCTGCTCTGCTTTCACCTCTGGTTAGACATTCATTAGTTAACTGTCCAAGAATCACGGGATGGTTTGGGTGGGAAGGGACCTTAAAGCCCACCCAGTGCCACCCCCTGCCATGGACAGGGACACCTCCCACCAGCCCAGGTTGCCCAAAGCCTCATCCAGCCTGGCCTTGAACCCGTCCAGGGATGGGGCATCCACAGCTGCTCTGGGCAGCCTGTCCCAGGTTATTATGGTATTTACAGTATTAATCACAGTGTTATGCATCCAACCTAAAAACTGCCACTATGAAAACTGCAGTTGGCTGGATAACGGTACTTAGTTTTCCTCATTTGAAAACAGTGCAATGTCTTAAAACTATTCTTCCATTAGTAGCTTTCCTCTGATTGAGATTAACCTAAACACTAGGTAAACAGAAGACTTCCACAACCTATGTATGACTTAAAATCACTCCTGTGAGTAACAGCTGTACGCAGTGGTTAGAACTTCACTGGGACTGGTGTAAGCCACCTCTCCCGCCCCTTATTTTTTTTTAGATTTAAACAGGATTCACCTGCATTGGGCACAGTTACATGATAGAATTGTTATCTTTCTGAAACTGCACCAGAAATGAACAAATAAGTGCCTGTTTTTATCTACTAGATTCTTACAAAGTAGTAAACAAACGTATGTGTTTGCCCTTATGAAATGCGAACTGTTGAGGCAAGGTTCCAAAGAAAGCGAAGGGTTCCAGCCCGTGTAATTCACATCTTGCTGCTTGTCCTCCTTCCTAACTTCCAAAAGCAGTAAAATGGCAAAATTTCACTTATGCAAGAAGTCCGTTAAACCTCTCTGCAGCGCCTGTAGCTTCTATTGACAAGTTTAAAGAGTATCTGAAGCATAATGTAGTTGTTAATTAACTACTGGCCAGTCAATAACTTCTTCCTTCGACATGTTCCTGTGATGAATTCAGGAAAGTCAGATAACCATCGACATGGGAGTGAGCAACAACACTGCGTAATGGTTTTTATATTAACCATCTTTCAGATAAAGGTTCAACTGTGCCATTTTCTCTTAATTTTCTGGAGAAGAGAAGAGGTATCTAAAGCACTGCAAGCAAGGCAGAACGGGTCCTTTTCGTCAGACCTGTTCCACAGAAACCAGAACATCAGCCAACACTGGTTTCCAATGCCTGGCTTAGAAGCAGGTCAGAGAAAAAAGAACAACAGAAGTCCTACAGAAGTCTTGGGCATCACAATGAATTTCTGGAAGGCCAATTGCCGAGTTGTGGGTTTGGTTGTGGTTGTTTTTAGGTTTTGTTTTTAAATGGAAGACTTAAGGGTACAGTGCTTACTGTCCCCCCTGCTTCTCCATGCTAAAATGTTCATCCTGGTGATAACAGATAATTCTCATTTTAGTGATAAGAAGGTCAGCTGCTTTTCAACGAAGATGCCACCAGCGCTAGCAAGAACGGCATTGATTTAGTCTATCACCCCCTTGGGAAAATGGTCTGTTTGGTCTGGACAGCTGAAAACATTCCACACGACTTCATTTTTTTTTTTTTTAAATCTAAAAATTTGTTCTACTGTCTCAAGTTACGTTCTGTAAATAATAAGCAACACTGATGAAATACAAAAAGCTGAAGATTTGTAAAGCAGAATGAACAGTGGTGTGCCCACATCTGTGTTACATTAAACACGCACTCAACAGATTTGCTGATTCTTCTTTAATAAGCACACAAAGGCAATACAAGGCAGCAGTGCCCTCGTGTCCGCTCGTCACAGCAGGGAAGGGTGCTGCTGAATGAAGGCACAAAGAGATTGGAAATGGTGTCAGGAGGTTCAGGCGCACACTCCAGTTCCTCGCTGTTCAGAGAAAGCTGGACACTGGAGAATCTCATTTCAGATGACTGTATGCACACTAAGAACAGTTATCAGTGTTAACTAGTTGGCTTTGGCTTAACAGGTCACAGAATCCTTGTGACTCCGTTGACCAGTTCTAAGCCAGAAGTTTTGTAATCAAGCAGATCACTGACCCATTGATGTGAGGAAGCTGTTGAGGCATTATTGGTGATAATTATTTACCAACTTTGCTTGAAAAAACTCTACAAGAGACACCACACGGTTTACACAATGACTTCTCTTGTTCCTTCACTGCACATTCACCCCTATCAGGCACCTTACCAGGTACGCAGCTGTGGTTCCCGCTGAGGGGCATAAACACACAGTGGTCTCGAGAACAGTAACTGTTCCTCATCTTTGAATCTTTTGGAGCTAAAAAAAAATTCCTTGAAGGGTACCTAGACTGCTTTGACAAAAACATTAAAAAAAATTAAAAATCAGAAGTCATCAAACTTTGTATACCAACAGATTACAGTCCGTGGAAACAAACACTGCACGTCTACAGGCATACACTAATTTCCATCTTCCAGCTTCCTTAGTATCACACCCAGAATAATCAGAATAAAACAACTTTACAAAATTTAGCAACTTCTCCTGAGAGAAAAAAAAAAACCAACAAGGAAAAACCCTGTGACGGACACAGTAACCACAACAGCTTCTCATTTAAAAGGTGTGCTCTGTCCCCTCGGTAAGAGAGCAGCGCCGGCAACTATGGGTCTGTTCCCAAAGCCCCACTGAGCATGTCTGGAGATTCTGATCCATAACCGGTGGAGTGCAAGGACACCCCACATCCTGCACAAACAGCTCTGAAGTGCAAGGAGAGGCAGTTCTGCCATCTGAAACCAGTGTTTAATGGAAGAGGCTCTCACAGAGACTTCTGCTGTGCTGTGTGCCTGTCCCCAGAATCCCAAATCGTTCTAGGTGACAACCACCGGTGTGCAGATCAGCCGTCTGGCCACAGGGCTCTCCCCAATAATCTCTAGGAATAATTTTTCTCGCTAGACCTAGTTCTTGCTGCCAAAACTTCCAGCAACTGTCCTCAACGTGTCACGTTCATAAAGGTGTTCAGTTTAACAACCTCATCGTTCCAGCCCATTCAGAGCAGTAAATGACTGGTTCTGGGATAGCTCAAGTTCTGTCACTGTTTCCATTGTAAACTTGTTTTTTTTTCAGGTTTGCATAAAATTTATTGATAAAAGCCCGCTCTGGGCTGTAACGTGGCATACTGGCTTTCAGCCTGGGAACAATTTTTGTCTCCTTGGAATAATTATAAAACAACTTTCTTCAAACAAACGAAAACAGGCAGGTAATATAAGCTCATGAAACAATTCAATTGCTGCTAGTATTTGGAATAAATAATGTATCAACCCTGTTACTTACTCTGAAGAAAGTCTGTTTCATAACTACAGGGAGTGCTTGGTCTAAGGAGGCTTCAGTGCATTTCAGACACTAAGAAATGACTTAACGTGATGAGTTCAATGAGGAATTGCTTTACATCCTCTATCATAAAATACACAACAACTGAAGTACCTGCTACAGCTGCTCCAGTTCAAGACGGAATTGCACCTGCAGCGGGATCACCATCCCATGCACAGGTTCCACAAAACACAGAACTAAGACAGTACCTATCTTACAGACACGGTGTAAAGCACGCTCAGAAGTGCCAGAATGAGTTAAATGCTATGTGTACCTTCAAAATTAACCTAAAAGTTCTGCCATCACAGGAACAAACTACAGATGATGCAGGATCATAGGGGTAACAAGTGAAAGCAGATGTATGCCAGTTCTGGTACAGTCTGTATTTCATATCACCCCTTTGCAAAGTGCTAAAGATCCACTATTTCCACAGTTCCTTCCTCACTGAAGTACTTTGTTTCCAGTGTTGAACCCTTGGGATGAGCAGGAACGTCCCCTGCGTTCCCTGAGCACACAGGGATGGACAGTTTTCATGTGCTGGTTCTCTGTGAACATTACATGACTTGGAGCCAGAAAAACCGACGGCAGCCTAGATTTCACGTTCCGTTGTGGTTCTACTGGCGGATGGCAATGCTGAGTTTCAGAGGGTCAGTACAGTTGCCTCCTGCCCAGTGCTGGGCTCTGGAGGTGCAGTTGTTTCCAACAGGCAGATAATTTCTGGAGGACTTGACGCCTGCACTCGGAGATCTGGCACAGCTCTGATGGAATTCATTCACCGATTCAGCCGCAGATGCTTTTAAGGTGTGTTAAAAATGCACACGCGGTGCAGCCAGTCTGAGTGTTGGATTTGGCATCAGAATGTCTCAGTTAGATGCAAGAATGTGTAAAAGCATGAGCCAGACAGCTCCCTGCTGACTGCATATCTGAGGAAGCTTATATGCACCGTTTATTCCAGCAAACGCATGGAATATATTGTGCTTGTTAAATGTGTTCCCAAAATGCTAGTTTCAGGCAGAAACATGAAAATAAATGGTGCCTAGGGTTAAAACCTCCCACTTACAGTCAAATCCCTCCTCTTTTGAGGGATCTACCCGCTCAGATGCTGAGGACGTTTATCTGACCCAATATACTTTTAGGAGAACTACAGCATGCTGAAGAAGCAACTGTTTATCATGTAGGCTGTTCCTGCCAGCTTCTCAGAGAATAAGGGCTCTTCTTCCCCGTCCCCTTTCTTTTGTATACAAGATTAAAACAAAACTGAAAACTGTTCATTTGGTTTATGATTGCATACAACCTCTTCAGGATCCAAGTTCTAAAGGAAGTGAGAAGAGCTTAATGAAGACATCAAGAATCACTTCTTTAAAACCAGCAGAGCAGCAGATGTGCTCACCCCAATGGCACATTCTCGTGACATCCATGTTACAAACCCAGGATCTGTGTAAGCTGTATGTGCTCGCAGCTAGACAACTGCCTGGCACCTCCACCAGTCGTACGGGGCATCAGCCAGTGCTCCACCCTGGGCACTTGCTCCTCCTCTGACTGTAATAGCTGCGCAGCAAACGAACACTTCGCTCTCATCAAACCTAACAAAATGTAACGCTGCCATATCAGTTTCCAGTTTCTCCCAGACTCTTCCTGTACTGATCACAGAGTGGTGACTGGAGTTGTCACCTCAAAGTTTCCTGTCTCACAAATGTGTTGAAAAACTCTCCCGTTCACCTTCTGATCCGACGTAAAAGAGACGGTTCTTCGCAGGGATTTCTTGCAAACACCGATCTGAAGAGCATGAGCTGAACATGCCCTAGTGAAGATTAAAGTGCCCAGGGCCACAACATTACTACGCCTCAGGGCACAGGGCAAGGTCTTAAAAATTTAGAATACAGTCCGCTGACAGGCAGGGCAGGGTAGCAGATGGAGCATTACTCTTATTTCTGTGCTCAGAAATCATGGTCCCCTCAAAGCCCATCGATGCTGGCCAGGCAACACTCATCTGCTGTAAATGCAAACATGGGCACGTCACTTCCAGCCTAACAGAAGGGTTTCCACGTTGTACTCCTACCCTTCTGGGAAAGGAAATCCACTTTGGTGAAGCAAGCAAACCAGGGTCCCCTGCCCAGCACCACGACATTAACTGCCAGGTGTGCGGGAAGAGCATGAAACGAGCTGTGACGACTGTCTGTGCTTCTCAGCAGACACCCCTTTGGGTGCTGCTCAGTAGCACCAGGGCTGCAACAGGCACAAGCTTCACCTAACAGAAAACTACCCACAGAGATAGTTTCGATTTTTTTAAGTTAGGAGTTGGAAGAACAATTCAAATCAACTGGCTGTACTTACAAAACTGATAAAGAGTGTTCCACATGTTAACGGCAACATTAGGTGAAAAATTATCTATAAAAATACCAGCCACATGCTAAATGAGGTGACATCAAGGCAATAAATAGCTCCATCTGTATGAAAGAGTTTGCAGAACAACCCAGAAGACATCTCTGAACAAAAAAAAAGTAACTAACTACGGATAAAGTAGTGCTGGAAAAAAAAAGTGGGTTTTACATATTTTTCTCAGATCACTTTATAAATCTGCTGCACACTGGAAATCAGACACACGTGTATTTTTTTCCAAGTACAGAAAGCTGAAGGTTTACATTTTTAATAGCAATGCGACTATTTCTGAATGGCAGCAGTATATATTACAGGCAGTGTGAGAGGGTTAAACAGGACAGCCTCAACTCTTTATAAACTTTTGCCCTCTGGCTATGTACTCATTGGCTGCTGTACAAGGCTTGGGCTGCCTTACACGCCTTAACGATATGGTTCAACTGTCGGTCAGGCTCCGGGGCTGGCAACCGGCCAGACCGCAATCAATGGGACACAAACCTCCCCCTTTCAGATCATCACGAAGGCTCATATTATCTCCTTTTTGTCGTGCTGGTTAAATTTATGGAGCAGAACCCCGAAGCTGCATTCCTTGGCTCGGGCGGCGCAGGCGGGCCCCCCTTTGTTTGGTACTGTACGCGAGGCGTGCTTCGGTGGATTGCAGGGTTGTGAGTTCAGGCACTGACTGTTTGCTCACCGCTGAAATGAAAAGAGTTCAGTGGAAGGGCAAAAGGACAGCACAAGTGTAAAACCCCATCCCAGCAGGCCCTGGGCTCCCATCTACAGGCTGCGGGAACAGCAAACCTCCCTGTTGGTGACAAAGGAAAGATCCCTCGGTGGCAGGTAAACGCCTGGCCCCGCGCTAGCACAGACCCTGCTGCAGGGTCCCCTGCTTCCAGGTGAGCCTGTAATTATCCACAAACACACAGACTGCCTTAAAACACTGCTCAGAAGTGGTATTAGCTTTAAAGCAATGCCATATCTTTTAATTTGAAAATAAAACCTGTCAGTACCAACAGTCCCGCCTGTCCAGCCGCCTGGTTGAATATTTCCACCATGGTCCCCTCAAAGCCCATCGATGCTGGCCAGGCAATGCTCATCGCTCGTAAATGCAAACACGGGCACGTCACTTCCAGCGTAACAGAAGGGTTTCAACGTCACCTCAGAGAGCCTCACGCCATGGTATGTATGCTGGCGAGGAGGACATAGCATGACATTCCAGTAAGACACAAAACCACTGGAAACACAGTACGCAGAGGAGAGAATATTTTCATTTTGCATATAACGGGCATGTCCTACAGCTTTATACTGGGTCTCAGAACGGAACAAGCCCACCTTTGGGTATGCTCAGATACCCTCCACTCAAAGCTTCATTAAAGGTCACTTCTTGATAGAGGTCACCAAATTCAGGATGTACAGAAACCTTTAACGTGATCTCAAGGCAAAATCATCTGGAGTGAAAGCAAATGGAAAGACAACTTGAAAGTATTCCAAACACACACACGAGAAACAAACTCATGCATGGAAAACCACGAGGAGTCTCACTGATGATGCACGGGATATAAGGTACCCGGGTCCTTATTGTTCGGTACAGAAAACATCTACGCTTACCTTCAACAGTATAAAACTAGTGAAACTTATTCCCAGAAAGCTGTGCTAGACCGGCTGTACCAGACTTCACCCCTTTGGCACAAGCAGCAGATATTTCAGGACGTGAGGTCATGCAGCCACTGCACTGGCGAGCAGTTCGTGCCATCTGTGCTTTGGAAATCAGTAAATAAACAAGTGCTGTATTCCGACTGCATTACACCAGTTTCATCTTTCCTACTATTTTTATGAACTGAAAATACTAGTAAGAGGGCCAAAAGATATTATAAAACCCCACAGAATGTGTATTAAATTTTTTTTCGGTTCTGGGGATCAAGTCTGACTGGTTTAATGCAGTCTGATGGTTTGTCCTGGTACATTCCAGCACACACGTCTGTTTTGAATAAAGCTTTTGTTCGTTTCTGGTGCGCATACGCTTTCAACTTCTCCCACCTAATTCTAACCAAGTAGATTTGTGAATGGAAATTGTGAATGCTGTATTGCCTGGTCTGTGATGACTTTTTAGTTTGTTCTGCTGATGGCTAACGCATGAATATATTTTTTTTCTTTATCAAAGTCCCTCCAAGTCCATCCTAGGAGGCAGCATTGCAGACCCGTTACATCGGCAGCGCTCTCTCATTGTTTCAGCCAGGCTCTTCCACAGAAGGCACCGAACCAGCAGCATCCCTCAGAGTGAATCGGGATCTAAAAACACAGTAATGCCAGAAACGTACAACACAGTAAAAGGTGTTCCCTGTACTTCCTGGCCTTGATGTCCAAAACCTTTTGCTGAAATGTAAGATAACCAGATAAAATATGCAGGCTCTAGGGATACAGGTATTTCCGAGGGAAATGAAAGTTCCTCCCTGTCTAGATGGATTCCTTTTAGTTAACAGCTAAATACTGCAAAGCGGGCACGCAGTACAAGGAGCAAATGCAGTCCTCTTTAGTTGTCACTTAGCTGTAGAATAGATCTGTGGTAAATCCAACCAAGGACTTACCAGCTCTTTCTAGAAGGAAGCTCATCGTTGCTTAAACTTCTGACAGAGTACGCCAGTGCCTTGGGTTTAACCTGACGGGAAAACATCAGCTCTGTGAAGTGATCAAGCTGAAGCTGGTTCCTGCTGTGAGCCCAGGCACAGCACAGTCCTGTTCGATGCCAAACCCGTGCAAGCTGCACTCAGGGCAGTACCAGGTAACCAGAGATGGAAACATCCCTGCCTCTAGTTGTGTGAGGATGTAACGCGCATTTCCATGCAGCATGGACAATGACGTTTGGAGAGGACATGCCAGGAGGCGTTTAAAACTCCAGTGAGGACAGTGAAGCACTAAAGAACCTGCAGAGGTCAGAAATACGGCAGGAAACAAAGTGGGATTCAACCTGCAAAACACAACCTGGTTCATCTGGGGAAAAATGATCCTGAACACCAATATTAAATGACAAGATATTTGCAAAGCAGTAAAATAAAACAAAACATAAAAAAAAAAATATTGGGGGAAGATATCAAGCAGAAAACTGGATATCAGTTTGCAATGGGATATGGCAGTAAAACCAGCCAAGACAATTTTGGATGACTTGCAGCCCACAGTGTGTCACAGCACAGGGATACAACGTTCCCTTTTCACACAATGCTGATGGGGACCTACAGACTGGGGGGATTTCACAGGAACTCGACAGCAGCAGCGTAAGAATCTGGACAGACTAATGACAGGAGAACGTAAACCCATAAAATCAAGCTCAGCAGTGACTGAAGATGGGAGGCAGGGCTAAGACTGAGGAAAAGCTGCTGCCTACAGCCATTTAGCAGGGTGCCACAGGAGTAAAAAGGACAAACTTGCCCAAAAGAAAACAGATCATTTGAGAAAACAGTTCATTATAAAGACCTGTTATCCCACTGGGAAAAAGAAGAGGAAAAAGGATATGAAGGAAACGACACTGCCCAAGTCATTTACAGGTTAGACCAATAAATCACCTGAACTGTCCTGTATGCAACATTTCCAGATTTACACAACACAATGAATACTAGCCGATAAATATATTTTCTTTCTGGCTCCCAGGAAAATCTTAGGCAGGGCTTACCAGGAGAAGAATAATGTCTCATTCCAGAGTCGTGGCCCATACACGACTGACATTACTGTAAAGACTCTTGAGGTCAGGTCTAGATCAAGTCCAAGGTCACAACAGAGTTTGGGACACATCCAGAGGCACTAAGGTTCAACCAATATTTGTCTTTAAAACTCGAGAACCTTGAGAATATACTCCTTGCAGTGTGTGTGCTGAGCTGGTGTTCCATACAGCTAGGTGTGTATCTTCTGCTTCTCAGTGTCACTGATACTTACGCTCTCAAGTCGACTGCTTTTGACCTCACAATCGAAATCATAGCTAGATGATTCATCCAGAGATGGATGCACAAAGGAAAAAAAATATAAAACCACCAGCTGTTGACATTGTCTCGAACTCTGCAACCTCACTGCACATTTCCAAGTGACAGCCTGAAAGTGGTGAACAAAGAACAACTGGCATGGGCTGTGTCTTTCCAGGTGAAGTACATTTAAAAGAATCAAATATTTACCTAAGAATTTTCTTTGACCATTAATGGCTTGCCAGTCTCAAACCGTTCCTCACTAATCCAGTCTAGTTCCCTGACAGAATTCATTAGAACTGGGTAGGTCATGAAGTTATTTCCTTGCTTCTAAGTCTCACATTGTAACTATCAGAAAAAAACACAAGCCCTTGTGACAACAGTTCAAGAATGATCTTAAACTTGCACTGACCTGGCAGAACCCTGAGAGAAAGCCCTGATGGCAGTTCCCTGCACCGCTTGTTAACTCAGGCACACATCTAAATACAAATGTTCTTTACTCCTGCTGCACGAGGACTTAAAACACGTTTCTAGGAGAGAGCTTTCCAAGCCTATCTAGAGACATAACAGCTTTCCTGTTCTGAACTGGTCTTTAAGACTTTTGGCAGTGTATGACAAATATGGAAATAATCAGAACTCTTGTGTGTGACACTAGAATACTTGGAACACATAAAACCCACTCAAAAAAGGTCACAGGCATTAGATGTTTATAAATTAGACGCTGCATTGACAACAACTATTTTATGCTCTCCTCTGCACTGAAATTTAAAAGTATTAAGGCAGCTTTATTCATAAATATCAAGCATAATAAATTACATGATTACAGAATAAGTTCTAAGATTAGCCTTGAAAAAGTCCAGCCTAAAGTCTGATTTAAAAAATATTTTCTTGTACTTTAAACACACCACCTTTTAACCTGCTGCCATGAGCTATAAAGCCACTGTCTGCATCCCTGCCACGCCAGCGTGGCTCCGTGTGCCAAACACAGGGGTTGTGCTAGCTCCACGAGTCCCAGTACAAACCAATACATTTTGAAGCGATGAGAGACTTCTGCCCATGTAGCATGATCCCAGTAACACAAGCTACAGAGTCCTCCTCAGTGTTCTGTTCAGTTCAGTACTTTCGCTGGAACTGGGACATGCCTTGTAGGAAAATGGACAGCCTCAGTTAAAATTCATCCTCTCACTCAAAACTGATCCAATGGTTCAAGTCAAGCAGCTTAAATTCAGGGCTTTTTAAAAATTTGACCGTGTAATTAGAGAACTGCAAGGGGACTATAATTTATGGTAATGGATCATGCTGTTCAATGCAACTGTAATTAACTGGTTGACTCAACGTTGCACCAACGCTGGAAACCTGAACGTACGCTGTCATTCTCAGGGTAAGGTCAGGATGGCTCCTACCATGCTCACCAACTCACATTCTTCAACTGTTCAAAACCACGCTTGAGATCAGTTACCGCCGTAAACTTCCATTCATCAGGGTTGGCTGGTTTTGTGTACTTCGCTCAGAAGAGTCTACACGGCCCAACACGCTTACACAGAATATTCGACGGGAGCCAGCAACTTGGGTTTGGAACACTGTTCTGTTCTGATTCCAAACCACACATACTTGAACAGTTAACCAATGCAGCAGGGGGATACCGGTACACAGCAGTCTAAAAAACGTACAAATCCTTTGTTGGGTTTCTTTTTTTTTTAATACCCTCAAAAGAACAATTTGGTTGCTTCATTATATAAGCACATAAAAAAACCCCTTACCAAACAGAACACAAGTGCAAGGTTGCTGATAGCTGGTGGGGGGGTGGTTTTTGATTATTTTTCCCCTCCTACACTATCTATATACTCTCAAGCACATTTGTTTAGCTCGAAAAAGTTTTGATCAGATTTTGTAGACTGAAGAAGTGTAGGAATTGAGAAAGGTTTTCCTTTGGGTTTTTTTTTTTTTTCATTGTAGAAGATTGTTGGGTCAGAAACTTTTTGCAGAGTGTGTGTGTAAACACTAAAATCATTTCACAGTGCTTGTCTGCAACAACGGTATTGCAGAATCTAGTGGAAACAAAAATGTGGTTCAGGTCACCTGTCTTAACAAGTTAAAGGGAAATCTGTCACGAGGGCAAACACAAGCTAGAGGAAAGGCTGGCTGGAGGCTCTCCCTTTCCCAGCTGCCACCTAGTTTGGGAACTCTTGAGAACATCATCTCTACTGTGCATAGAGAGGCTAGATCTCATAGAAGCATGTAAAAATATGGATTTTAAGTATATGATAATAAAAACACAGCTCAACTGGTGAGACAGTACAGCCAGGTGTTCTTCTCCCCACCTTGAAATCAATCAATCAATCAATCAATCAATCTGTACAGAGAAACAATGAAGACATTTACAAGCAGAACAGGAGATGCGTTTTCTCAGGGATGCACTTAGAGTTCTCATACAATTTTGTACATGCCTATGTACTTACCGAATTGTAATCCTTGACCTCTTGTTTTTACCAATCAAGCTCAGTACCAAATCCATAAGATGCATACATGTAAACCCTTCCATTTTCAGAACAAAGTACCCCTAGGTTCACCCCATTCACACCTCATCAAGCTTATTGTTCTCTACTGAAACACTGATGGCAGACACTTCAGGATCCCAGGCGTGGCATAAAAAAACCCAGGAAATGGAAAAGCCAAAGGGGAAGAGAAAGCAACAAGAAAACCCAACATTTTGCAAACGTTTTTCTGTAAGCTTTCTGACAATGAAATTTACTTAAGATTTTCTTTCACTTTTTCAGCATGCAGGACCTCACGTCCATACAAGACTTCTTGGCATAGTACTATAATGAACATTCATTTACTTTAAACATATTAATTGTTATTTTGTAGAGGCAACGCTATGCGAGTAACTGAACACAGGAAGGAAGCCAAAGCAGCTGTCCTCACACTTTGGCAGATAAGCATGTGGACATAAGGGCATATATCCACACTTTTTCTAAGTAAAGACTACTGTACAAAATGAAAATTAGAAGATAATGACACTGTATTGATGCCACAACTCTTCAAACCTTTGAGGAACTGTTTTTCTGCACAGCTAAATGGAAACTGGAGGTAGAGCAGGGAGCAGAACTCTTCCATTTTAACTCTGCATAAGAATTCCACTGTGGAAATTTAATTTCATTTCGTATAGCCTTTTAAAAATTTTGCTTTAATCTAATGCTGCAGCTTAATAATTCCTATTTTATGTTGCAGCTTTTCCAGTGAAATTTCACCCTTGTTGTGGTATCAACTATTGCTATCTATTAAAGAAAAAGCAAGCTGAATGAAACAGGCTACATCACTAATAACAGCTCAGAGTAAATTGGATGAAGTTATTGTTTCTTTGGGTAGGGATCAGATCAGAAATTGCAGCAGGTATTAATATGCATTTTTACAGTGTTATGGATTGGAAAGATAAACTGCTTACTGACCTGGAGCCACTTAGCGTTGCCGTGTCCCTCACTGCCTGCGCGGTTTCTGATGCGAAATCCAGAGCTCCAGCCACAGGTTTGGTTACTGTGCCAACCAGCCCCTTCCCGAGACCCGATATGAAACCACTGACACCTCCTTCAGTTTTCACACCTTCAACTGTTGAAGTTATTACACTTGTCAATCCTCCAATGATACCTAGAGAAGACAAGAACAGCAAAGTAGGCCACAAGTATTGCCTTGAAAAATTATAGAGCCTTGTCACAGCTGAGGCTCTCTGCCTGAAGAACTTACTGTCGAGCTTGATAGAAATGTACCGTGCACTTAATGTAATACAAAAACTGTTTAAATACTGATTACATTAGCTAATAAATTTAAACTTTGTATATGTAGTATACACACACACGCACAGACAATAATATCCGACTGGAAGAGATTTAATTCACTATGAAAGATGTACCAGGTACTCTTAAGGTCTGGAACCGAAGCACAGACCAGGCAGCCTCTGAACTTCCAAACTCAAGAAGCTCAAAGTATTTCAATCACTTCTCTTGAGTAACTATGGTTTATGGTTAATTTCCCACATTTTAATGGATAGGATTTAACAGTTGCTTGCTTTTTGGAGAAAAAAAATCGAATGGGAAGCATTTAAAAACTCCACAGAATGAAGACTGAAACAGTCCCGCTATGTACTGGATAACAGGACACAACGAAGTGCTTTCATAACTGCCTTTCTAGCAAAGACTGGCATATTTCAGATTTCCTGCATTTCTAACAATATCATTTGTATCAGACTTTGCAGCACACTGGGGCAGAGAAACTCTCTTGTAACCCATTTCAACACCTACAGTGTCTCTTTATGACAGAAGTCCAGCAGAAAGACTTCTGCTCAGCATATTAAAGATTGTCATTTTACTGAAAGCCAGCTCATCTCTACAGAGGCTGCAACAGTTGCACTAAGTGACATTTAAACAAACCTAGTCAAGATGATGCAAAATATAAATATTTGATTTAAACTTGGCTTGTATTGATTTAAGTTTCTTCAACAGATAAATCACGAACTAAATTGATGTGAGATTCTGGCCAAATTAAGACTCGCCCACTGCCTTTTACACAAAATTCATTTCTGTAGTCCTTAGTACACTTAAAAAAAAAAAAACCAAACACCAGAACAAAACCAGAAAATATCCCAACTGGTGAAATGTTAAAGTGATGTACTGATTCTGAGGAAACTCAGGTTTCTGGTACTGAAAGCAAACATTGGAGAGCTACAGTCCAGCCGTACTCATTTTTATTTTCATGTCTGCCCCTCAGAAAGACTGTTTGCATCGGTCTTTTATGTCTCTACAAATAAATTGAAGCTTTGGAAAAACTTCCTCTGAAATTTCATTTTTATTTTCAGAAAAGCATTTGCTTACAGTTACATGCAAAAAGACCTTGTTCTTAAATGGCATTTCTGTCAACTTAAAAACCATCACCCCACCCCTGAAAAGACCTTGTTCTTAAATGGCGTTCCTGTCAACTTAAAAACCATCACCCCACCCCGACCTGCCAGCATCCCAAATCAAACAGAAAACCTCTGATAGCTCCCCTGCCTTGGCTCTAACCAACCACCCAAGAGTCATACAAACAGTTCTTGTCAATCTGATCATTACTTTTAAGAGAGAAACGAGTTAAAATTACAGCGAAGGGTTACCATGTGCAAGTCCATGGATCCCAGCTACGAGATGCTCTCCACTGGTTGCAGCATGATACCGGATGTACTCTCGCTCGGTCTGATGCCTGTTATCCATTGTCTTCCCCAAACCATCTGACAAGGTCCCAGCGAACTGTAAGAGAGCAACCTTTTCTGTTAGTAAAAGAACAAAAGGTGTTTCTCTTATGTGGATTCACTATTCACTTATGTGGACAGCTGTGAAATACAGATTTATCCCCCTCATTCTGTTCCACGTGCCCAGCCACCCCAGCCTTTAGCCATGAAGCACGCTTGGAAGTACATTAACCTGTGCCTTCTGCTGGTGGAGGTGACAGAAGCCAAGCAGGTGCCTAACTAGAGTGGCCAACCCAAGATACCCGAGGTCTGTGAAAGAACCAAAAGAAGTGCCAGTGACCCAAGTGTAGTGACGTCTGTGAAAGACGTACCAAAAGAAGTGCCAGTGACCCAAGTGTAACCTTTCAAAAGCTTTCCTTCTGCAGAGATGCTGCCCTTTCCACCGCCCAGCTTAGCTCTGGCGCGTGCACCGTGTCCTTTGCAGGCATATTCGTTATGTTAAAAAAACCTGTGTGATTACACTGTGCACCCCAAGACAACTACAACCTGGTGTGAAATTCTGCACACTGTGCACCTGAAGACAACTACAACCTGGTGTGAAATTCTGACTCTACTGCAATAAAGATTTAACAAAAAGACACAGACAAACAGTCAATTTATGTGCTTGATGCCGTGACAAGGTTCCCCTCCTTTTTCTGTCTTTTTTTCCAAGGCTGCATTTCCTTTTTACTAATGACGATTGCCTGGTTGTAGACACTTCTTCCCAGCTGAAAGGCAAACTAGTCCAGTGGCTGCAATTATCTAAACAAGGAGACTTCAACAACATGAAGGGAAACTAAATCCCATGACCCTTCTTGAGACGGGACCATATGGACACTAAGCAGAGCATGGTGACACTGACTGAACTCCTCCTGACCTCTTTGTGAACTTCATGGAGATGGTGGGTTTTTAAAATCAGCATAGACATACAAACCGACCTGAAGCTATCTGTTAACTGTCTTTAAGCCTGGGTTTT
The DNA here is from genome assembly GCF_000699245.1 of Pterocles gutturalis. Taxonomy (NCBI): domain Eukaryota; kingdom Metazoa; phylum Chordata; class Aves; order Pterocliformes; family Pteroclidae; genus Pterocles; species Pterocles gutturalis. Next base: position 33,639 of record NW_010109947.1, read on the forward strand.
TTTCCTGGACAAATACTTTGCTTTAGGAGGATTAGAGTAGCTGCTATAAAAATTAAAAGGCTCAATAGCCTTCAAAATTCAAACCTCATTAAGGAATCTGTCCAGGCCTGAAAATGATTTTTCAAAAACATCTTTTGAAAGTTAGTGTGTGACTGGACAACCAGCCAGCAGGAACAAACCAACGTTGATCAACACTGGTAAGGTCTCCTTAAGCTTTAGCTTCCCCCCCATCTAAACTGGCCAGCTCCCGGTAAATGCCATCCAGTCTTTCCTCAGCTTTTCCTTCCTCTGTGAAGCAGAATCTGGCACCTCACAGTCAGTAACAATTCTGTTTTAGTCTATACAAAGAATTTTAATGTTACAGTAAATTATTCTCTTAGTAAGGAGGAAAAAAAAAAAAAAAGAAATCCCATGCACACAGTTTAAAAGTCATTCTCCAAGACCTGTAAAACCCAAGGGAAACGGGGACATTTTTGTGTTCTTTAGAAAATAACACTGAATTACAGCTGTAAACAGAACAACTTAAGGATTCTAAAGTACCAAATGCGCGACAAAATGTTTCCATTTTGCCCTGCCTCAGGTGACAAAATCTGAACCCAACACATTAGTTACAAAACATGAACTTCATGTTCAATTACTTGCTGACATTCTTCCTCCCCCCCTCCCCCGGTACTGTTTGTTTTCTGGCCTCATTAAACGAAGATTGTAGCCAAACTTTTGTGGCCATCTGTACCATTTGTACCTAAATCAACAGGTTACCTCAACAAACGGTGTGAATTGGTCCCTCTGAACACTGTCCAGCTGGGGACAACCGCAGGATTGCCCTGCCCTGCGTACAGCATGTATGTGATCGGGTTTGCCCATCAGAGGTAAAACCAGTGAAGATAAAACCACCGAAACATGTCACAGCAAGTCATGTTAAGGTCTGCCAGCCATGCGAGCAGCTCACTGCGTTCTGCTGTGAAGTTTAGACGCCTCTTTGCAGTAAAGGTTCAGAGTGCAGCGTCAGCACTCCCCGGATTGACGATCTGAACCCAGCCTACGTCACCCCTCACGCTGCCCAGTACAGGTCAGACCACACCAGCGGAATAACCGCCGGGTATCAGGGATTTGTAACCATCCTTTCCTGTGCACCTCAGAAATGATTGCTGTCTGAAGCCTATTTCAGCAAACAGGACTGTACCTACCTATATAAAAAGGAAACATGAAGATTTCGACCATAAAACCAAGCACACCCTCCGCCACACCTTACGCCCAGTCTGTGTAGGTTATAATCACTGTATGGAGAAAAAGTTACTCAGCACTGGCAAATTATTTCAGGATCAGAATCCTGAGTAAGCATTGGGAATTTAAGCAGTTTAAGTCCAGCTTGAACACTAACTTTGAAGGGAGATTTAACAAGTTAAAGCACAAAAACAGACGTGCGTTTCTCCCCAAGATGTCTTGCTTTTGGATGCCTCCTTTGAGAAGTGCACTATTGGATATTAAGACTTGTGGAAGAGCAGTGACAGTGGCTTGTTGTGCTGCTAACACGGTCACGCAGAAAATACTTTCCAGATAAACAAAGGTGACAACAAAAGTGCGATCCACCCTTGTCTTCCTTAATAAGGTGTGACCTGATAACTTCAAAGCCTACATAAGATGATGTAAATGCCAACATAACTACACACACAAGTCTGTGGAATAAACATGAAACTAATCAAGGGGCTTCTAAAATCCAGTCCCCCTCCTTCTCCATCCCCATTTTCATGAGTTCTTTGTCTACATGCCAATGAAAGAAAGAAACCAGTAACCTGGTCTTTTATCTCTGCCTTTTTCCCCATTTCAGGTATCCTTCTCGTTGAAACCAGACGGTACTTTCTGCATTTCCTCTCTGTGCAGAGACACTGACCTCTTCTCCCAGGTCTCATTCTAAAGACACTCGATCCCTGGTTTTCATCCCACACTGGTTCATGTATGACGTGAAGCAACCAACGGGTAAAACACTGCAAGCAGAAAAGATGACCCACTGCGCTTCGCTCACCGAAGCCTGGGCGATCTAACAGAAACTGATCCTCCTGAGGGTGAAATACAGCGACTTGCACATTGCCTTCCAAATTCCAGGACATTATGCTACTGTGAACACCATCTTTGGAACAACATATAAACTGCTCCTCCTCTGCGGCCTCAATGAAACAGACGATTCACCATTTCTTGGTTTGTGTTTGCACAGTGCCACTAGTCAATATTAGCTACCTACCCTGATCTGCAAAAGCAGCTGAAATAGTATCCGCAGAAGAAACTAATCTACTCATGTTTTGGGGTTTTTGTGTGTGTGTTTTTGTTTTTCTTTTAAAAGGCCTGATAATTACAGAAGTTTTGCCACAAAAACTTTTACCACTGAGTGTGTATCCTTTGCTGTTTCAAGCAACAGAAGAAAAACAAAACCACCCATATACAGTATTTGTAATCAAAGCTGGTGCCAAACAATAAGGCTTCTTGGGCACAGAAGAATTCAAAGCAAATGAAAACTAATTCTAGACTTTGTACTGCATGTTCCCTCTAAGCCAGATGCATGAAGCACACGACATGGAAATAAGTTTTAAGTAATCTTTTAAAGTCTTTTTAAGCTCTTGGCACTGCCCGGTTCTCTAAGGACATCCCAAAAGGATAAATACACAATTATGACTTTAGTCCAAACATTCCATTGTAATTCTAGCATCAGAGAATGGTACATTTACAAATGTTACTGGCTGAGCAGAGTAGAACATTCCAAGATGGAATTTTAAGGGAGAAAGTGATGAAATGAAATATAGGCCAGTTACAACTTCTGTGCAAATCTCACGACGAACTGCATTTCAATTGGGAATCACAGGGTTTTACTTGGTTCTCATCTTTGCTTTGCAGATCTCCTTTCAAAAAACCCTTGAACACCACACACTGATGATCATCCTTTTATCTCCAGTAATAAAAGCTGCTTCTCAGAGACCAAGTAAGTATGTTACTTCAGCAAGGTAGAGAAGGGTATTTAAAATGTATTTAAGTTAGAAAGCCTAATGTAAACTGTGAATTATGTCATCCTCGCTTCTCACACACACTCTTACATTTTCCAAAGCAGGAAAATCCCTAGTCATGATGATTAAAAGTCACTCCACAGTTTCAACAGTATCTCCTCTAAATATAATTAGCTGTCCGTGTGAAAGAGAAGAGCTGCTTATCGCATGAAGCAAAGGCTGTATAGGTAAAGAAGGAACAGTGATTATCAGATTTCTGAATGTGAGTTCTGTTAAATACATTTGACCTCACAGTCCTAAGCAGGAACACTGGCTTTGGAACTTCGCTTTCCTCCTCTCGCTACCTTGACATTTACCTTCTGTCTGATGTGCTACAGACATCACAGCATACACAGCTTGGAAGGGATAAACATCCTGCATACTGTGAACCTAACAGTAAAACTCAAATAAATATATATACAGTAAATATTACATGGAAAATACTGACATCCCCACTCCAAAATACATATTCTTATATAGTACAAAATGTTTTACACAGAACATTATCTTTACACTTTTTCAAAAAAATGCTAATGAGCTGTCTTTTTAGCATGAAATGGTGATCTGTTTCTTTACATATTATTTAAATATATTTAAAATAAAGTTTCAACACATTTTATATACATTTAAAACAGTTATCCGAACATAAAACATAGCTATAGATTATATCATCAACTCAAGTAAATTGCTAGCATTATAAACCAGAGGCAGCTTTCTTTTGAGTTGTGTTTTTGTTTTTAGAAACCCCCACATCCACTCCGTTCCCTGGTGAACAGAAGTTTTGGAGGTGCTGTTCAGCCGAGTGATTAAACACAATGGACTCTGTCTGAACGTTTAATCCGTATCTGTAGGTTTGAATGAAATGCTGTAAGTATTTGACCAAATAGCAGGTATTTATTTGTTAGATTTAAAAGGCCTAGCTCTCTGAAGTTGTTTCACAAAATACTTTTACTGTAGCTTCTGTCAGTCTCTTAAGAATTACTCAGATATTTGAGCAGGAAAGTTTGTGAATTCAGTTAAATGTATATGCTGTATACTTTTGCACTTTACACATCAATACATACCCAGCTCAACTGCTCACCACAGTCCTAAGCAGAAGGGATGGTTCAGGCTGAGCCCAGAACACATTGATAACCAAGTCCAATTGCACAGAGAGAAACGTGTAAGGGAGCTACGAACAGAAGTGACACAGCCTTAATTTAGAAAATACTAAATCAGCAAAACGCTATAATCAGCTTCTCATTTACAGAGACCCATAAACTTTCACCCTCTCTGGATTACTGACACCAAAGAGGAGGCAGCGGCTTTTCCCGTCGGACAAACCTGGTTTTCTCGAGATTCTGTGCAGCACTCTCCACCCCTCTTTCTGTCTTACAACCCAAGTAAAGGAGCTTTAATTAGCTCACATCCCATCGTTAACTAAGCTTCCTAACGCATGCTGACACCGGCAGGCTGGCCGGGTGATCCCCTCTCTGGATTACTGACACCAAAGAGGAGGCAGCGGCTTTTCCCGTCGGACAAACCTGGTTTTCTCGAGATTCTGTGCAGCACTCTCCACCCCTCTTTCTGTCTTACAACCCAAGTAAAGGAGCTTTAATTAGCTCACATCCCATCGTTAACTAAGCTTCCTAACGCATGCTGACACCGGCAGGCTGGCCGGGTGATCCCGCGGCCCCCCGCG
>NW_010109948.1:0-3422 GCF_000699245.1 Pterocles gutturalis
AGGCCGGGGAGACGTTGTCTCGGCTCAGTCCCTGGGAGCCGCTTGCTCCTTGGCAGTCGAAAACCGCACCCGCAGCTGCCCGCTTCAGGGCAGAAGGGGCTCTTCCTCGCCTACAATAACGGGGTCTTGAGCCCTGCCTGGCCCGGTGCGCGCTGGTGCCTTCCCTCGCGGGCAGTTAAGCAAAGGCCCTGTTAGAGGGGCTGCTGCTGTGGGCCACAGGCCCCAGAGCGCTTCTGGGCTCTGGCACCACCCAGAGTGGTGGCTGAGCCCAGAGCTGATCAGGAAGAGGGAGGCAGCAAAATCTGAAGAAATTACTGATACCCTCCATCAGCGTGTTGCTGTGGCCCACAGACACCCACCAGTTTGTAACATTGCTGCTTTTAGCAGTTCCTCACAGAATCAGCGGCAATAGGATCTCGCAGCTGTGCAAGAAGTTGTCAGAGGCCTGTCAGCTAGCTTGTCTTCCATTTTTCCCTCTTTATTGACTTCCTTTTTTATTCTCTCTTGACCCCCTTACTCTATAGCAACCTGTGAGATGCACATCATGCAGGAAAATTTCAGCCGTGAGTGTTGTTCCATCAAAGTTCACATGGGCACCTGTTCTCAGTCCTTGGCACAACTTCTGAACTCCACTTATCCTTACATCTCCACCAACAAGTCATGTGTGTAAGTCCTACTCAAGCATAAGTGAAAAATAACAGAATTCTGACTGCATACACAAGGCATAGCTTGCATGCTGTGGTGTAAGACTACATTTGTTATGTCACTTTCAGCCTGAAGTCCTTCTTATTAACTAGCCCCAGTAACAAGTTCAGGAACTTCTGTCTAGTATCTTTTGATGGGAGAGAAGTTGTTGGTCAGTACAGGAGACCTTCCCCTCCTATTCCTCTAAATCCTTAATTTCTACGGTAATGAACACCTCCTTCCCTTCTGGAGTGCAGACTTTGTATAGGGACATGAGTGGTTTACAATGTGCCAATTGATGAAACCACTGTTCACTGTGCATACTGCTGGAGCCCTGGCAGAAAAACAGTATAGTTTACAAAGTTTTACCATTCTCGGCTCTTGAACTCCACTTTTTTTGATGGAGTTTTCCACCTGCATAGCACAGCCAAAAGGATTGAAGAGGGCCTGCCCCCTCAGAAGCCATAATTCACGGTCTGGTGAATGAACTACAGGGATTGATTGAGGTACTAGTGTTACGTCTCTTCTGATGACTCTTCACTGTGAAGTGAAACTGCTGAAGTGACTAGCGTGCCACCAGGAAGGAATCAGGTTGCCATTCATACCCTTCCTGTTTTCAACATGAGACACTGGATAGCTACGGTTGCCTTCCCTGAAACCCCTTCCCTGTTTTCCAGCATGGCTTACTGAATAATTAAAAAAATTAACATGTGGACATAATAGCAGTAGAGGCTCAGTCTGGTATCATGCTCCTGTCCACAGTTCAGCAGGCTGTCTTCTCAGAAGGCAAGACCTGTGTGCATAGCCCTGTCACAGTTTCTCAGGCACCAATATCAAATTGCGGTGAAGCACTGCTAACCCCCTGAGTGCCTCTAAAGGATATTGTCATGAACAAAATCCTCATGAGAAATGCCCTATTGAGTCAGACTAATGGTCCATCTAATTCGTGGCAATTCAGCTGTTGCTCAGGGAGAGCAAGTGAGTTAGCCGCATGCTGAAATCCGTTCACCTTGTACTTCCCCAGCATCACAGCTGCCTGCTGTATCAATGTTAAGGGATTCTACTTCATTTAGCATTTTGTTAGACTTTAATAACATACATGTTTATGTATAGTGCAGTAGCAACACTGATAATCTGGATAACATCAGTAGGCAGAACCTACATCACAGCATTACTTCTATAGTTAACTGTATTTCTCTGTCAGCATTCTCTTTTGTTTGCCAGTCAGGCATGAATCATATTAAGTTTGTGTGTTATCCTGTTTGTCTTCTTCCTTCCTAAGGTTTCTACCACTGATAACTCAGGGTGGCTTCACCAGGTTTAGCAACAATGTCGGCTTTACTGCTGACTGGACACTTCCATTTTAGCCACTGTACTGTCTAGACTTTAACTCCACAGTGGTGACAGACATTATACCCAGAGCAAAGATGATGACATTTAGGTAAACTTTTTCCTTCACTGCAAAAATCATGCCAAAGATGGGAGAGTCCAGGGAAAAGCACATTTGTGTGCAAGATCAACAGCTGATCCTAGGTGTGCTGGAGGAGGAAAGAAAATAAAAAAGTTCACATGATCCTTGGCATGATCATCTTTCTTTTTCTACCAAATGTTTGAGACAAAGACAAATCATATTTTATAGCCAACTCTTAGCACTCAGAGGCACACACTCTATAGAGCACCCTGGGTGATTCTGTCTTGTTAGTACCAGAAGCATCCCTTGCGGAGCAAGTGACTTATTACTGCAACAGTAACTTGATAAGTTAATATAAAGGGTCCAGGATATGGAGATGTTTTTAGCTCATCTCCTTTGTGGTCCATCAGAGAACTACATATTTCAGAAGAAAGATTTTTGAACTTGTGAGTAGGAAGCTGGGAAGGGGGGAAGAAGAAATAAATTTTCTTCAGTATGATTTTTGGGTTGAATGCACTTCCATTCTAAAGTTCTTGGCAAGTACTAATTTGTTGTTCTTCACAGCATATATTTCAAGAAGATATTTTGCAAAGGGATAACTGATGTATAAGTATTTGCTAATGGGGGGGAGGGATGGGACACACTTGAATCTAGAAACTCGGAGGTGCTAAGGACCCATGATTGCCACTGAAAGCCACCAACTAGCAGTTCAGGTGAAAATAAGAACCCCTAAGTCTTGTTGCTAAGTCAAAACACATTAAATTTGTGATCTTGGGTTTTTATTTGTTTGTGTTTTATTTTTTTTTTAATGGAGGGGTTTTCATTCATCTGAAAATTAAAAAAAAAAAATCCCTGAAGCTACTCTTCTGTTTCCTAAGAGCAGACCAGGAGTAGGTCTGATCTCCTACATCTGGAGAAATTAGTAGCCCATCAGCATACTGATCATTGTCAGCGTGCCCTCATTTTTCTTTGGAAACATTTCTGATCGTACAGCAAAGCACGGAGTACCTAGTGTGAGGTGTTGCTGACATAGTGGTTTATAATTTCTTAGTTCTTGAAACAACAGAAAAACTTGTTAAGTGTGATCCTGTTGACTGGTTCCCCTCCTGGCAGGGGAGGCTGTTAAGCGAGGAAAACAAAAATTGGTCTTAACTATATTACAGAAGTGCAAATCTTAACACAGATGACCGAATGAGGCTTACCATCAGCCTTCCAGATTTGTCATCCTAAGTCTTGTCCGCATTACCAGCCTGCTGTTGTGTTGGCAAAGTCTCCCACTGTGGGCACGAAGACGACAGACACATTTCACCCATGTATTACACTCTTT
>NW_010109948.1:3453-7241 GCF_000699245.1 Pterocles gutturalis
GCGAAGCCACTGAACCCTTTTCAGAAGGCTTTGGTGATATAGTATTATTATTAGTCAAGGAAATAAAGTTTCTGACCCAATCACTGAAGTTACAGTTTTCCAGAAGGATTACAAGATAGACATTTAACTTCAAATGGCAACAGCATGTGTTGAAAGGATCAAACAGGAGCATACACAGAACCAAGTCACCCTATAACAAGTCTGTTATATTAACAGGGGAAGAAGCTGCTTGAAGTTATGCTCACACATTGTAAGTTTAGAGTTCATGTTCACCTCTATGTTTAACTCGATCTCTGCTTCCACTCACCTTAAAAAGGAGAGAATATAACCTTAAATAAAATTTGAGAAAATATGTTGGGTTTTTTTTTTTTTAAGTGTCCCTACAGAATTCAAAAAGAAAATACTAAGTGGCCCAAGCCGCAATGCAGAAGTTAACAACAGATACATCGTACCGAAACTTTTCTGGATGCAACCAGCCCTCAGTAGTCAGAAGAGATGCTGACACATAATGGAGCTTACGTGATCTTAGTTTCAGACACTGTTGAGGTATTGACTACCCATTCTTTCATTAAAAGGTGTATATATATATATATATATAGAGTGACATTTTCCTTCTAACAGCCTCCTCACCGTCATCTAGTAGCTGGAAAGAAAAGCCAGTAAACATATCCCTCTTGTCTTCAGCACTAGGTTTCCCCCCCCCCTTTTTAAGCAAGGCAGAAATTGAATGAAATAGCTCCCATCACCCTTATTCCAAGGCATCTCTATTTTTCTATATGGATTTACTTTCACATCTAGAATTCGAAGCACAGCGATATGCTTCACCAAAGCACCCTGACACCAGTTTTAAGGGTCTAATATATGCACAATTCAACTGCCCTCCTCACAGCCCACAGAGAGCCAAACCTGGTCATCCTAGAGCAATGTTGTTTGTCTCTACTGACCTTTCAGAGGACAGACATTAATGTTTCAGCAAATTCTCAGCTTGAAGTGCAAGAGCAAGCAAGGCCTTCAGAGAAGCTTTTATTTCATTATTAGACTTTTAGAGTGTCAGGCTTGCTCTACTCTTAAGTGTTTACTCAAGCAAAGCAGGAAGCACAAATAGTTTTCCATTAATATAGACTAAGACTGCTGTTACAATACATGCAGTTTTTTGAAAACAACTTATATATACACCTTTCTCATTACGGCATGTCTAAACAGTACAATAAAACTACATGCTTAGTTATACAGTCAAATCTGCATTGCTACCAACATTAGAAAGCCAGCTTTCCTCCTCAAATCAAAATACATAAGTTGCATCTTCACAGAAGACTGGTACCTTAGCAGGCAACCAGCTACGATGGTTGTTTTGTTTCTGTAACTCCTTCTACTCCCATGTCTCCAACAGACCTCTCAGGCCTCCAAAGCTGAGGAACAACACCACAAAACCCAGAAGCCTGTACACTCGTCAGAAGACTTTCTTCTAAGGCTGACACTAACTGATAGACCTTCTCCTCTAGCAAAATCACAGTTCCCTGTATTTTATACACAAACTCCGTGTCAGATTTTGCAAAACTATTCCTTTTCTAGGACCACTTGTGCCTGCTCTGCTTAGGGAATTGACTTCCCTCAGCCCATCCCTCAAAAAATGGCTTCCTACAGGTGCACCATGGTCTTTGTAACAGCTGGTTCTCCTAAACGATCAGTTCTGGCTGGAAGAGGCAACAAGCTCTTTTCCAGGCTGTTGCCATGTGCTGCGTTTATTTACACCTTAGCAGAGGTTTCTGCTGTCACAGATTTGTGGATCTGAGGTTTTTGCTTTCACGTCTCTGGTTGACAAAACTACGCTTAGTTCGTGAAGCCAAAACTTAATTGAGACACTGACCCCATCGTTCCCACGACCCCCAGGCATTCAGTGATAATGAGGGTTTCAAGCATTCGCACTTCCTTCCCATACCACTGCGTGCTCCTGTCCCTGTGCCACTGCGCTCTGCTTTTGCAGTTATGCCAGTTTCTTGCTGTGCCATTTTTTTTTTTTTTTCCCTGTGCTGGCTAATTTTTAACCTGGATCAGTTTCTTGATCTGGTTCATAGGGCAGCCCCACAAAAGACGCATTAGTGTGACTGAAAGAGCTGACAGGAGTAGAAATAAGTGACCAGAGGAGGAAATGCTTCAAAACAACATTGTTGCCAAATGCTTTGTCATGTAGAAAAGCCTCCAGGCTTCCTTTTATTGAAGAAGAATTGGCCATTACTAAAATGCACACCCGCTTGCTGTAAGCAAACTCTGATGCTTGTAGTAGGAAGATAACTGGTCTTAGGGCAGAGACCACCCCTTTACTTTTCGCATGTGTGTACATGTTTGACATAATGCTCAGGTCTCTACCCACTGAATAAATCATAATTTGAATACAGAGTACTGATTCTTAAATAGCTAAAAAAAAAAGCCCCTAAAATTCTGAAGGCTAGAGCTTCTCTGTGAGGGCGTGAGCTAAAGTACCTTCAAGTTACACATTCTGTCAGTACTACCTTGCTTAAGTGCTTTTTAAGTAGTAACATTAATCACTCGGACTGCAGCTGTTCTGAATCACAGCTACTCAGCTGTGATGAGGTTCTGACAACAGCCCAAATACTGCTGGCTCTGATCCATGAAGCCAAGCAACAAAGAAGTCAGGTAACAAAAAATCTGCACTTAAAATACCAATTAGTCTCCTTACATGCAATGTCCTCCATTACTGATCTAAAGCTTATTTTTACCTAGCATGCTGATAAATGTTTTTACTGATTACTGACATATATTCTAGGCAGTTGCTATGATGTGCAAAGCCCCACAGCAAAACTGAATTAACTTCAGCAAAGTTATTCCTGATATATACAGGCATTGGAGAGTGAAATATTCATAGAGAAAAATTTGCACAGTGGTCTATAGTGTGGCTTCCCAAGTCTTACATACCTCAGGCTCCATGGTGATGTAGGATAAAATAATCACCCTAGAGTATGCCAGAATACAAATATGAGCTTGTTACTATGGCATGGTGCTGGTCTGTGTGCGTGATAAGCCTGTGATTCCTTTGGGAGTGGGTGCGTGTCTGTGTGGCCTCAGCTTCCTTCACACATCTGGGAGGGTGGGAGCCCCCACTGAGCAGAGATGTCCTGTGGTGTGTTTACTCAGTGGTTTGCCCTGTGGCCACATGTTCACGTGTCCATAAACTAAAAATGCTTTTGTGCAAGACAGGTTTGCTCCACTTCAGATGCTCACTGCCTCCAGCTTGGTATGTCCATTCCTCTGTGCCCAAGTGAGTAGCCTTGCAAACCATGTGAGCGTCTGACTTGCTGAGGATCAGGTAGAGCTGCTTTGAGGGCAAAGGGGCTACAACTTTAATGGAAAAAAACATGGGTATGCCCTACACTTTCCAACCTATTCAGAGGTGATCATATGTCCCTTCTGGAGCCCAGCATGAGAGGCATCAGGCATACAAGATGAATCTTTGTGGATTTTGGTTTGGTTTTGTTTTGTTGGTTTTTTTTGTTTGGTTCCCCCCAACCCCCACCCCCAGATGAGTTCTAGGGTTGTTTTTCGGAGGACTGGGTTGAATTTGCAGGAAACTCCAGTTCAGTTGTTGCTGTGTTCAGCCTTCCCAGCAAGGAACAGTGAACATGAACTCAATTGTGGCCAACCTATGGTTTATGAGCAGTTAATGTGCAGTTCCCATGCTGAGGCTAATTATCTGATGGGTAAAGCTGTGCTAGTGTGAGGACTGCTGGGCATCAGAGCCCCTGGCTTTGTGAGAAAGGAAAACAGCAGGA
>NW_010109948.1:7272-17750 GCF_000699245.1 Pterocles gutturalis
CATGTTGTGATGGAGCTATAGGACCCTGGGCATTTATTGCCATTTTTAACCCATGACCCATTTCCAGAGCTCCGCTCCACTCGAGTCTTCATGCTAAATGATGTGTCACCTGGGAGTCTTGGGCATACCGAGATTTTGACAGCTGCAAACATGTAAAAAAATATTAAGCTGTGCTTGTTGACCGGAGCTCACATTTTCCCTCAGCTGCTTGTTCCTACTCCCTGCCTTGCTGCTTTGGATGAAAGATCGTTTTTCCATCTTAAGCATCATCTTCCACTACAAATCTTCCTAGATTTGCAATATGACCTCCTGTCATCAGCCATCTCATTTCTCCCACAGACTGACTCTAGGCAGATTAGTAGTCATCACATCTGTGTCTCTGTTGAAAGAAAACTTTTCTAGGGAGGCATCCCATCACACCTGCTATACCTGCAATTTTGCTTGCACTCTGTTTTGTGCTATGGCCAGAACATGTGATAAGAAGAAAACAGCACTTCCAGTTTATAGTGTTTTCAGACAGCTACATTTGTGCTGGAAGGACTGATCCATGCTCTGACACATCTGGCCAGATGCAGACACTGTAGGAACAGTTATAGGGCAAGGGCCCAACACCGCCTTTATTGGATGTGATCTGTAGGCACCAGGGATTATTTTTCCCAAGAAATTCTAGCTGTTGCTGCAGCCGGCCCCTGGCAGAGTCTGTACTGGGCTGGGCTCAGTTGCCGTGAATGTTTTCACTGGCCAGCTGCCAAGGAGGTGCTGATGGGTATCATCTAACCTGAAGCAGATGAGACTACCTCCAAAGCTGAAGTGATAATATCTCTATCCACACCACCCGGACGGTTATGTAAACCATAAACGTATGAGTGGTCAAAGCAAGTCCTTTGCCCTGCTGCCAAATCCAGCTGAAATTGGAGATGAAGCTGAAGGATGCGACCAAGTAACAGTGGTGCAGAACTCCAGAGTCACTTTCTTTTAGGCCTAACAAAGCAAGAAGACCAGCAGTAGTGCTTAAGCTGAGCAGCTTATTCTCTTTCCATTACTCTAGACCTCTGCTACAAATTTCCAGGTCCCTCCTTCCCAGTTTCCAGCTGTGGCTTTCAAGATAAAATTCACAAGTCTTTCTAAATGTTGCAGCAGGCAATGTGCTATACTGATATCAGTGTAAGTTGCTAAGGAATAAAGAATACAAGGGCACAGAGCAGAGACACTCAAGGTAAATCACACTACAAATGCTGGAAGTCTGCTAAGGACCTTGAAGGGAGAAGATGTTCTTCTGGGTTAGGGAAACAGTGGAGGAACATTGGATCTGCATTCAGCTGGGGCTCTATCGTTCCAAGGCAGTGATTTAGTGCTATCTTAGCTTTCTTATCATCTGAGAGCGACAGTCTTTTATTTCAGCTAGCTCTTCAGATAGCTTGATTTCTTAATGTTTGAAAAGGACTATGTGATATCTAAATGGAAGATGTAGGGCTGTTTTGTGCTGAAATGGAATTTTAACTATGATATTAACTTTAGACTTTGTAGTTATAAGGTTGAGAAAGGATCCTGGTAAAGAAGAAAAGTAACAAGATGTGCAGAGGTATCCAATTTTACAGGATGTGAGAAAGATAAGGAGAAACTGAGAGAAATTAATAACTAAGTTATCTCAGAAGTTGTGTTCCCATAGCTTCAAAAATTATGTTCCCAGGATTGAAAACAGCCAATAGTGACTTTGTTGTTAAGATTGTAGAATTATTGTATCCAATTAGTAGCTGCCAAATCTGAAAGAGCTCTGTATAAAAGCATGTAAGCAACACACAATAAATGGCTTTCACTTTCATCATATTGGCACGTCTGGGTGGTGTCCAGGAACTTCACACGCTGACTACAAAGAGCCCCTCGCGTTGACTACAAAGAACTCCACTCGTCAACTACAGAAGGTGACAGGAAAGGACAAAGTGATATCCTAAAATGGATAGGCCATGAGTTTTTGTACTACTTCTAAATATCACCTCACCTGGAATATACCTTAATAACTCTTAGGTGGAGCTCATACATTTGGCTGACTTGCATCTGAACATTCAGAATCAATTACAAAATGTAACCAGCATGAATTACCACCAATTTTATCAAACTTGTTCAGTTGTTCCCACATGAAAGTGAAAAAGAATCTCTCCCTTAGGTAGATTTTTGTATGGGAGATTCCCAACCTAATGGGGATTTTCTAGAAAACTTGAGGAGGAGGCTTTTATCAGGAAGGTAACTATCATAAGTGATTGTGGCTGCACTGTAAATCTTCCAAGTCGAAAGTATAAAATGTAGCCACAAGAGGGAGGCAGAACTCCTATGCCAGCATAGTAATCCCTGTGGAAAACAAATCAGAGAAATATGTTTTCAAAATTTCCCTCTCTGTGCTAAAATTGTCCAGTAGCAATCTAATTGAAACTAATGACTGTTGGCTGTAACTTCTGTAAAAGCAGGTTCATAATGCATAGTAAATGTTAAATTATTAACATAAGCTGAAAAATGGTAACTAGTACATCTTTTTCTTAAACCTAAAAATTAGGTAAGAAATTACTTCAGGACAGATTGAAACTGATTTTCATGTGCTTTTTGTGGGTGCTCGGAAGTAAAACTGTTCCCATGCTGGAAGGGTCTTATTTTAAAGGCATATAGTTGTATTCTTGCCAGGCTCTAATTCAGGAGGATCATTTTGTTTCAGGGAGACTTTTTGTAACAAATTACTTCTTAGAAAATACAGCACAAGGATGTCCATAAACACTTCTATTTCCATAGCACCTCAGCAAATAGATAAGGCACAAAGCTCAAATGGTGCTGTCACTTATCCTTTGAAGTGGGCAGCAGGCCTTCTAGGTTCAGTGGGCTCAGCGGAGAAATACATTTGTCTGGAGGGAGAAGGTGCCTCTGGTGTCTAGTTCCTGCTCCAAGAACAATTTCCATAATTTGCTCAACAGCATTTCAGAAACTGCAGTCAAGGATTGACAAACCTGGTCAGTACTCTAAACCCCACAAAGTCTTCAGTCCTTCTTTTCAGTCTTGAACTGTCTCCACCTCTGTCCTGGCCCTCTAGGCAGTCTCAAACAAAGAGGAGAAAAGAAGCCAACCCCCATTCGCTTGCCTACAGTTCAGTGCTCTGGGGACTGAGCTTGTTTACAGCACACAATACTCACTGTAAGCATGGCAGCAGGTTAGAATCCTCGAGAATGGAAAGCTAGGAGAATGCTTGGCTTGAAAACCCAGGCTGGACTTGGCTATGTAACTGTCTAGGGCTGCAGTAGTTTGAGGCATGCACAGGAACAGTAGGTGTGTGTAGACATCTTTCATGCACATTTATGAGAGCTCCTGGGAATTTTGTTACTTCCAGACTGAAGCAGCAGCTGCATGGGGGTTTACAGGATGGGAGTAGTGGGCTCTGCCCAGACTTGGACTTAGACCCAGTGGTGCAGCTTGGGGTGGTGCGGGGTGTCTGTCTTTTAAAAGAGTGCCCAGGAAATAAAAAGGTCAAACTACTGTTCTTGCCATCATACAATGCATAGTTGTATAGATAGGCCTATGCATGCCTATACAACCTATCCTTTTGGTTTTAATAGACAGTAGTTAAAAGTGATCCTTTTGCAGCAGTTTCTGTTGGAGGCATTTAAAGTGCTTTATGGACGTAAATTTAAACTGATTCTGCGCATGACTGTGCAGACAGTTAAGGACTACTTGAGTGAAAAGAGCAGACAACAACACTGAAAAATTGATTTGTCTGTTTGCCTTCCCTCAGCTGAACGTAGAATCAATTGAGGTACTCAAAACACCCAGTTTTGAGATCTAACTGGTTTTCAGTGTGTCAACAACGCAACAAATTCTGCACGGGGTTCAGTCCCGAAAAACGGTGAGCCTTGTGTTTACTTGAGTCTGCCTGATGCAGACAGTGGCCACTCGCAATGGCCACTAGAGAGCAACAGTCTCTCAGCTCCGGGGAGGCTGGGGACATGAACACCCAGGTACCTCCTCACCTTTCCGCACTGCAGCTCACTGCTCTAGGTAGGACCCGGACCACAAGCCACAGCTTACCATGCAGAAACGTCACTATCAACTCACACTTTCATCATCCTGTGTCTTTTAGGTCGTCTGGCCCTGTGCAATTTGAGAGCTGATTTTGACAATGTGGTTCAGTTCCAAATCCGATTCTATTTGCTCACATAATATTCATACTAAATTTTTTACTGACTTATTTTTTTCCTTTGTTCCCAGTGCCAGTGTTTCTAGACTGGGACTCCTCAAGTCACATTTTTTGCATAGTTCCTGACTTGTCATGGGACTTCATAAATTATTAGCAGATATTTTTCTCTGTTGAGATTGTAACTTCAGCGTATCCTATTTTGCCACTCGCACTCCCATTTTGTTCCTCTTGCACCGTCACTCCCCAGCTGCCAGGAACATTTCTTTCTCCTGAGCAAACAGTACCTGTAACAGCTTGGGGAAAAAAAAAAAAAAAGCCTGCTGACTGATGCAGTGCAATTTAGACAATATTTTGATCAAAGGGAGGTGGGGATGAAGGATGCTGTAGAGATTGAGCCCTAGTCATCTCTTAGTTGAAAACTATCTGCAATTTTGCTTTTGTTTCTCTTGACCAGAAACCAGGACTCTGCTACAGTTCTTCCCGGATCTGTGTGTTGATATGAGGTTTTCCAATTTCATTCCTCTTTAATCTGAGTACTCTCTGTATTGATACAATTGCTCAACTAACCGTGCCCTAACCAATTTCTTTGCTTCCACACAGAGGAGCAGAGCTCTCCTGTTCTGCATAAGGGAAACCTTTACAAAAGAGGCTCTCACTTTAGGGAGTTATTTTCACATGTATTCACCCTGTACTCCTCCTGTCCCTTCAGAAGCTCTTTAGTCCGAGCTGATTGCTCCCAGGTTATCTACAGCCCCTGGGGCAGCAGCAACTGGGAGAATGCAGAAGGCCCCTGACTAGGGAAGGACAAGTCTGCTCACACCCCCTGAAGCCCAGCACATGTCTGCCACACGTTGTGGCACCCCAGTGCAGCTGCAGGCAGTGGTGTAGTCACTCCTCTCTGCCAGCCTTTGCTGTCCCATTATTCAGGGCTGAGAAAGACGCTTTTCATAGCTGGTGTTTAAAATGCTATTCCAGCTACTTTTTTACATATGCCTGTTGCTGTTAGGCTTCTAATACTGTGACCAAAAGGACAGGACTTTTTTGCTGGGACCGGTGCACTTCATGTTTCAGATAGATCTGCTGTGACACAGACCTGCACCTAAGCTGAAACAATGGGCTGCTTCTCTGTCTTTTGCTTTACTTCAGCTGACCTTCAGCAGCTGTTGTCCTACTCATAAATTTACAGCATATCTGGATTAGATGGTAAGGGCAATCATGGCAACTGAGAACACTGAAAGAAAACTGGGGTGGTTTTTTCCTCTCCACATTGTGCTATCTCACTCTAGTATGTCTTTTGTTTGGGTACACATCGCACTGGCACTCTGACTTCTCCATCTCTTGTAGGGTGTTATTTTGGCTTGTCTCGAAGGACTGCCCTATTGCCAAGGAACTTTGAGCTCCCCAGTTTCAAACTTTCAGCTTTTTCCATAACTCTCTCTTTTAAAAACCATTTTGTGTATTATCAAGCTATCATGGTTCATATAATCCTGCCCTCCCAATCTGATAGTATCATTTCCAACTATCACTGAATATCTGAATTACAATAAATAAACTCCCAATTATAACAGCCCCTGAATCTTTCTATTTAAATTTCCTTCTTTCTTATGGCTGACCTGAGTTAGTCTTGAATAATGAACATGAGGCATTGTTCCCTATGTACCTCCATTTTCTTATACTGTAAAATGATTGACTTACTGTCAGTTGTACCAAGACATACTATGGAGAATATGCTGAGCTCAGAGCAATAATCTAAGCAGCCCTTATGATGATTTTTTTCGGTCAATGAGACTGCCCAGCTCTTCAGTCTCATTCAGAGAGTGCTTTTGAGAAAAACATCAGACTGCAATTGGTCCCGTGACTGTAAGAGAAGTGGAAAGATGTATGAAATGATACATGGCTTATTCAAGTTTGAAAGAACACAGAATCACAGCAGAGGACTCTGTAAATAGTTTGGACCTTATCCTTACACTTGCTTTGCAAACATGTTCTGATCACAGAAGACCTTGCCCTCGCATGTACTCCTGGCTCTAGCGGGCAGAGAACAGAAGTAGAAGAGAACAGAAGTAGAAGAGACCCACAGCAGAGGCTTCAATTCTCAGTTACTTTGTTTCAGGATGGCTTCATTCAAATGCTGGATCCTCTCCTGTATAACGTCAGCACTGCTCAACATGTCTGTTGTGTGGCTCAAGCTCTAGGCCAGCACCATTGCCATCTATTTTCTGTATATAGTCCCATCACTTCTTATTTATGACCTTCTTTATGCCATTCAAAACACTGCCGCCTTCTCTTCTGAATTAAAGACTTCTGACTTATCAGAATATACAGCACATACCAATTAAATTTCACTATGAAAATGTGGATATACTGTTTCATCTTAACATTTATTGAAGTTTTGCCATAGTTCAAACAAAACATGACATCCCAATTCAACTGATAAAATAAAAATTAAAAAAAAAAAAATCATTTCTACAAAGTTAGCCAGTGTATAGACTTTCTTATCTTACAAAACAAAAAGCTAGGAACATGTTACAAAATAATCATCAAACCAATCAATGTCAATAGTGCAAAGAATGAATTGCAAATATAGGAGAGAGAGGGAGAGAGGGTAGGACGGATGGGAGGATGGATGGAAGGATGGATGGATGCATGGGTGGCTGAACAAAACAGGAAGGTTAGGAGCAGCTATGCCTGTTACCGCACAAAATGTCGTTATCTCAGACAACTCATAACATAGATTTAACTTTAGGGGCAGAAGAGGGTAAGTACTTCATCCATAAGTGATCTCTGTGTGCTGCAGATTCTTGCACTGGCCAGTTCTGGAGATGCCTACAGCTGCAAACACGAGCTGCTAAGAGTCACTGAAAGGAATTTTCCACCCTCTAGTATATAGAGGTGACCTACCAAGGGCTTGATTAGTTTGTGTGCATTCAAGGGCCAAGGAAATTGCTGAGAATTTAATGCAAGCAACAGAGTAAGTACCTCCAGGCTGAACTTTGTACACCTTTTCCTCATGGTTTCATTCTCTTTTGCATGCAATTGCTCTCTATCCTGGGAGGTGACTGATCAAGAGGGAGTTTTAGCAGCTACTAAGTCATGGGGACAGGTAGACTAACAGGTCTTAGACATCCTGTCAAGTAAATGACAGCCAGCAACCCACCAGAAAAGGTAAATTATTTGTGCCATGTTTATGTTACTGCTACAATGAAGAACCTAAAATCTGTCTCCTTCAGACTAAATTTGAGTCTAAATAAAATAAAGGTCAAAAATAACATCAGTCAGTTACAGTAATTCTCAGCTGAATTTTCCTATTTCCCTTTGCTAAATAAATGTTAATAAATGTAAGAGGCATTCACTAGAACAAGCTCATCTGCCCGGAGATGTTGTTCTTCTTTACCCTTTGTGATCAAAGACTTTATTTTTCTGGGGAAAATTCCCTGCAATACCTCAAGTCTTACCACAGTACAAAAATGTAACAAAACCATAATGAGAAATAGAAAGAAGGTTGAAAGTGGCAATAGCTTCAGGGAGTAAACGTATGCTTTCCTTGAAGGCACATTTCCTGCATGGAGTGTTTGAGTATTACAAAGCTTTCAAATAAACCAAAGGACAGTGATTATATCTTTCTGACTATTCAAAGAGATTTCTTCCCAAGATAAAAAGAAATAAAAATCATCCCCACTACAGGCATAGCTTATATTGAAATAATTTCTGCTACTCTAAAACTGACAAAACTCTCAGCTCTTTTCCCCTCACTCCCAAAAACAGTCTGTCCAAGTTACTACTGTACCCCTAGGGATGAAGAGTATATAGTTCATGTATAAAAAGATCACAGAGTGGCAGTTAGCTGACACTGAAAAATTGTCTCTGTGTAATTGAACAACAGGGGAAGCCTCAAAAAGGACACTTAGGATCCCAGTGTTCAAATGCTCAGTGCTTGAAGTGAGTGCTTTCAGTGGTGACACCTGGTGATACCAACACTAGATTTTCTGAAGATTTTGGTTGTTAGTGCTCTTTTGAAAAATCAAACTACTTACTCTAGTGCTTCAATAGGAAATATTTTCAAAACTTTTGAAACTCTAGCTGAGGTATTAATCCTAAACTCTTGAAAATTCAGTAGCAGGTACATCAGAAAAATATTCTCCAGAGATCAGGGTGGATTAAAATAGCTTTTTAATAAACCAGAACACTTTCTCAGTTTTGCCTGCCTAACTCCGTAAGGACTGGAAGAGAGACTTCTGTCATACAACTAGCTACATAAGAGAGATCAATGTCAGGCCCCTACACTTTATTTCTTTCATTAAGTTTGAATAAAAAAAAGAATCAGTGGTGAAGAGGTAGACAAATTAAGTAAATCCAGAAACCTCCATATGTTCATCTTTCAATTTTTGGGGCACAGAATATTCTGTGGCTGATGACAGAGACTGAATAGTTTAAGCATTCAACAGAGACAGGAAATTATATTCCTATGATTTTTTTTCCGTCCTTAAGGACTACAACATAATTTTGCTTATTTGTTCTTACTTATTTGTGTTTTCAAGGGCTGAGGGGCAACAGGCAAAAATTCAGACACGGAGCCTGCAGATCAGAGTGGGGAATCTCTTGACTGTGTCTTTCACAAAACCTTCTCACACTTCCTCAGCAACATCTCACACTCCAGCTTGGTTTTGTTGGTTTCTTGCTGGTCCTTTTCAGAAACTGTACACTAGGAACTGCACTGAAAAACAGGAAAAACACCCAGAAGTTCTTTGAATGCCTTTGAAAAGAGTAGTGAATTTTATAGAGAGGAGTTGCCATGCAACTGCCATGTAACGGCCAGCCTGTAACACAGCTGAGAATCAGTCACGAATTCAGCCCTGTGCTCTCAGATATTTCACAACCTATACAAGTTATAATTTAATAAATAATTATTCTTTGCACTTTATCAGTAATTTTAATCCACTGATCTCAGAATGCTTCATAAAAGTTAATACCATTCTTCCAGGTACAGAGGGATGCTGCAAATGCTTCGTAGTAACTGGTGTGCTCTGAGCGAGGAGCTGTCTGCGCTTCAAAAGGACTACCCGCAACAGAATACTACATGCCTACTAAGAAGTCCTAGAAGGACTGAGACTT
Organism: Pterocles gutturalis; assembly: GCF_000699245.1. Lineage (NCBI taxonomy): Eukaryota > Metazoa > Chordata > Aves > Pterocliformes > Pteroclidae > Pterocles > Pterocles gutturalis. The sequence goes on from NW_010109948.1 coordinate 16,556, forward strand.
TACGTATTTACAGTGGTGTACCTGTGTAAATATATATCACTAGTTGATCTAGGCCTGGAATTTAGGCTCATATAAAAAGGCATTTAGAAGTTCCCTACAATTTGTTTTAAATTCTACCACTATAATTAATCTCATGTTTAATTTGGGATCTTAACGTTGTAGTGATTTTTATAGGAGTCACAGTGAAAGCAGTAATTTTCTGTTATATGAAATGTAAAATAAATTTATAAATTTATAAAAAAGCTTTAATTTCAATTAATTGTGATTTTAAGTTACATTGCCAAGGCTTTCCAAATGTGTGATTTTAACGTCAGCAGTAACCTTTCAAAAGATAAATGATTTAATAAATTACTTTTCTTACATTTAAAATTACCTTGAGACAAAGCATTATGCAAGCCATGGAAACAACTACAAAAACCCATATTTTTTAATCTGTTTTATCTGAAAATATATATCTGAAGGATTGATTTTTGCCTTCTGCATTTTTATTTAGAAATAAGGTTTAAGACTTGCTGTTACTTTCAGCTAAACAGAGATAAAAAAATCTCCATGATGGAAGCTTTGTTTTAATTTTTGAAAAAAGATTTTGGGTCCCAGTTAGTGGGGGTTTTATAAAGATACAAGTTACTTATATTGTAGGTTCAAGATAGAACATGAAGGTAGTATTGCGCTGCAAGCAAGGACAGACTTCCAAGCAGTTTCAGGGAGGCAAACAACATTGTCTATTAAAGTAATTGTGTCCTGATGTTTTCAATAACCATCCACCTTACCCATCCAAGAAAACATAAAAAACCCCCAAAACACCTAAACCCCAAACCAAGTGTTTTTCCCTTAAATATCTTTCTAGGCAGGAATGATCTAATCATAGTCAAGTCCCTCCTGTATCACCTCTATTATAACACACATTCCCTGTTACTAGCAGCTAAACCATGTCCAGTCAAGATAACAGAACAGCCCAGACTAACAAATACAAATTTTAACAAACTGCAGACACTTTCTTGTAACTTGTGTGGACACCATGAAAATGTGCACAATGACATGTTGTCATTCAGAGGATGAGACAGGAAAGGGTGAATAGAAGAACAGCTACATGATGAGCTGTCCTGTCTGTAGTTCATCATAGAATCATAGAATGGCCTGGGTTGAAAAGGACCTTGAAGATCATCTAGGTTCAACCCCCCTGCCGTGGGCAGGG
>NW_010109948.1:17781-47504 GCF_000699245.1 Pterocles gutturalis
AGACCAGCCTCCCCAGGGCTCCATCCTCCATCCAGCCTGTTCATCCAGCCAGTTCATCTGCTTGACCATTTTTTATATGGTCATATATAAATATATATATACATACACATATAAACATATGTTTATAAACATATATAAACATATGTTTAAAATGCAGAGTTTGTTGATTCTCTAGAATGATGCTCAGGGTTTTCACTCTGTTGACTACTTCAGAAATGAGATTTTATATCATTTTTCACTTGATGCTCCCTGGGTTTTATTTGGCAGTTCAGAAGGAAGTGAATCTGCCAATGACCAAACCAAGAGGCATATCAAAAAAAAAAATGTTTAATGTAGGAGGGCAAGATTGTAAGTGAGATAAAGGCTACTTTCTGGATTGGCTGGGATGGGGGCCAGACCATACTTCAGTGCAGAACCTAGACAGTGAAGAGGCAGAAAAGGCAGGCTTGACAATAATACGAGTCACTCTGTCTACACCCCAACTGTACTTAAATCGTTCCAGCAAAAGCCCATGGATCCACTCCAAACAAACCACTGGTGAGCTTCTTCTCTAAGTATGGATCATCACAAGGAAAAATAATACTCTTCAGAGCATTACTTTAGAAGAAGTACTCCATACTTCTTAAAGAAGAATACCAAAACTCTGCAAGTCCTTTCTTCCAGGTCGTTATTTGACCACACTTCTTGGGATTTGTGGACTGATCTTCCTTCACTGCGTAGCACATTCATTGACATTTGCAGTATCTTCTCCCTTCAAGTCTTCATTCAATGTTTTTTTCTGCTCTATTTCGACCTGTCAGAGGGAAAAGAGGGAGAACACTTGTAATGAGAAAGGAAAACAAAAGACTAAAAAATCTTCCTTAGTGGTGATTCGTGTCATGCTCAGGTGAAGAAACACTTGGTAAACTGAGGGGGTCATGAAGAGAAATAGTCTGATGAGGGAAAGCTGGATTTGATTTACTGTAAGTGTTTTCAGTCTAATTCAAACAGTTTTATGTTTCAACAGTGTCATGATGTCACTTCCAGAAGAAATAACGTCATGCAGAGAACCGGTCTCACACGATTTTATATTGATTACCATCCCAGCCATACTCTGAATCCAAACCCAGAACCAAATCTACAGAGGATATGTGACTTCCTAAGTGACAGCAGAAGACCATCCTCAATTTTAAACTCTGCAAAGACTGATGTATAAAGCAAAGACATTCATTTACAAAATGCACATCTACATTTGTGTTCTAAATTTCAACACCTCTGAAAACTCAGGGATAATCCAATGTTTAATTCTTAAAAGGGATACTTAGGAAGATCAAATACCATCCCCAGGGAATTTAAGAAACTAGTAAAAATGTAATTACATTTACTATTAAAAATATTTGCATGAGAATCTTTACAGTATCTCTCGTCATTGCTCTTACAGAAGGCAGGTAGGATGCCAATTTCTCTGCTGAGCGATCAGCTAACATGCAAATTTTGGCATACTGAGATTCTTGGCAGGTATATACGTACTGCATTTTCCCATCTGCTCCTCTCTTTAGGGCAGGCAGGAAGAAGAAATATTTAAGCACAGAAATAATGTGATCCTTTTGTCTGCTGTAGCACTCCCACTGTAGCTGCTGTGAAGAGCTGCAAAACTGTTCACACTCTTACTGTATCAGCTAATCCACAGTAGCTGGCTGTGCGTAGGGTCTTCCACAAAGCAACTGCAAGCAAGTTTATTCCATCTTTGCTGAGGGATAATCCAGTGCTCGTTTGCCATGAATCAATAGGCTGCACATGGGTAGCTACGGCACAGACCTCCGCACGTGCCAAATTCCCACCTCATCCGCCCATGGTATTCTATTTGTCTGCCCACACTTTTCTAGACAATGTAGTATGCAAAGTAACCATCGTGACTGCCACATGCTTGGTTTTACCTTGTAACTGTAGTGTGCTGAATAGTTGACCCACTTCCTCACATCGGTCTTGTCCTCAACAGAGATGGACCGAACGGTGGCTTTGGACGCAGAAGTGGTGGGCATGTCAAATTCCACGTCTACATAGCGGACAAAACTGGAAGGCACTTCCCGGTCAGAGCCAAGCTCTAAGTGACAGAAGAAGCAGTGAGGATGGCCAGAAGCTGGAAAAAAGAGAGCAAACAGACATGAAAGTTGTGTTGGATGGGTAAAAAAGACAACATCTAGGAGGAAGCAACATCACAAAACTGTAAGAAACCCAGAATCTGCCAAGGTGAACTAGTTTGCAGCTAGTGACAGTTATCTCACCTGCTTCAATACTGTTGGAGTTTCCAGAGGAATTAAACAAAATAAACTGCAAAAAGGACTGCTGATCACTCTAGTTTGCTTTTAGTGTGTGAAAATACAAGATATAAATCAAGCACCATAGGGTAAAGGTATTTCCCCTCTTCTGATTCCCCCAGTGTATGTAACATGCTAAGCAGATTGTGACACATCTTTCTGAAATGTCAGGTATTGATAGTAAGTAAAGGTGGGATTTGGCAGATATTTAACATTTACTTGAAATTGTTATCCCCATTTTTAGCAAAAAAAAAAAAAACTATATAAGGTTAAATATTTTTTCTGGTTTCAAAAAGCAAATTTGTGCACAGCTTGGAAAACTGTTTATTCCTTACTCTAACCCATGACAAGGTGGCTAGTCATTAAAGATGGCAAGGTGAAGAAGTAATCACGCTTAGCTCTGTCATCTGTAAATGATAACTTTTGTTATTATTTTTTTTCCCCTTCATTTTGCTGGACAGCAGTCATGTTTAAAAATCAAAGTAGGGACTGCGAGTCAAGCTACGTTCGTTTTATTTCTGACTGCTCCCAACTCCCTAAGCTCTTAAGCACGTCATTTAAGGTCTGCACCTCAGTTTCTCTGTCTGCAAAATGAGGATGAGAGCCTTCAAAGCCACCTTATCATAGAATCATAGAATGGTTTGGGCTGGAAAGGACCTTAGAGATCATCAAGTTCCAGCCTGCTGCCATTGGACAAGGCACCCTCCACTAGACCAGGTTGCTCAAAGCCTCATCCAGCCTGGCCTTGAACACCTCCAGGGATGGGGCATCCACAACTTCCCTGGGCAACCTGTTCCAGTGCCTCATCACCCTCATAGTAAAGAATTTCCTCCTAGTATCTAGTCTAAATCTGCCCTCTTCCAATTGAAATCCATCCATCTTGGGCTTTCTGACTGAAAGGATCCTATTATCTATGTATGTGTAAATGAAAGGAATGTATAACTAAATGAACAGAATCCTTGTCTGCTACTGTTATAGGCTTTAGGATTTCTGACTACTAGTTTATTGTGAATGTTCCTCTCCATACAGCTCAGACAGGTGTACAGGAGAGAGACAAGGAGGGAGGAAGGCACACAGAGTAAAAAGCACTGGGTGGAGAAAGCCCAGAAGCTCGCCCTGGGAAGAGGAGAACACTCCCTGTGAAGGACTTGCATGCCTGGGCCTTGAAAAGGAAGTCACCTCCTCATCCAGAGCTTAGCCCAAAAGTCAGCCTTGTTGAACTAAAACTTGAGAAGCAAGATGCAGGATTCTGAGATATTACTTGTACCAACAGGATGAAATTGATCAGTCTTTAAAGGGCTTAGGCATTGCAGCATCCAAAACAGAGTTGGAAAAAAAATTTAACCCAGTGTAAGTCTGGGTTAAAATTTTGTCTACAGTCAGCCTCATAGTTCCAAAGAGTCTAACCAGTTTCCTCACAACTGGAAGGTTTATAAACTTATGTGTGTGCAGCAAATCCAATGAGAGGATGTGCAGTTCAGCGGAGACCACAGAAATGCACAGCACCACAGCTGGAGACAAGTTATGAATGAGTGGGTGCAGTATCAAGCAGATACAAAAGCTTGAGTTCTGCAAGCATTAAAATACATCACCTTGCTATTTATCAGAATTAATAATGCCAAGCAGAGTTGCCCTGGTTCTAGATCTCTCTCTGACAGCGCTTCCCAGCTTTTCATACCTGGAATACACTTTTTCTGGATGAGAAGCAGTGGCGCACAGCAGACCTTCAAGACGACCCCACCCACCATGGGCTAGCAGCAGCCCTGTGTGCTCTCATAGAGAACAATGTGCCCTCCAGCACTGCAGGGCTTTCGGTTCTGCCCAGTTCTTGAGTTTGGCTGTGGTGGGCACACCTGTGGCATCAGGGCACTTCAGCCTCTGCCATGTGACGCTCGGGTGCCGCTGCACATACCTGGCAATGACTGACTGCTCCTGGCACTGCATTATGAAGATGCCTAAAAATGAGTCATTCCTGGCTCAAAAACTCAGCACTCATCACTGGCAACCAGCTCCCAGACTCAGGCTCCCCATCCATTCGTATCTCTTTCCTCACCCTGCACCACTCTCAGCAGACTCCTCTGTAATCCTTCCTGCTCACCTGCTTTGCTATGCTTTTCCTCTCCTCTAGTTTGCCATGGGTTGTTCCCTCCTTCAGACTGCTGGGGCTACGGCACAAGCCCACAGCAGCCCAGGAGAGCAGCTCTGTGCTCTGGCGCAAGCCACATCCACAGGTACAAAATGTTCAACTTGTGCCACTATGCTCCTGAGCTGGCATGTGCTCACTTGCTTTTGGGATGGACGCACGTGAATGTAACACTGGGAAGTGTTTAACAGGGCTTCAGCACACTGTGTGACAAGTGCTTTGGAGATCCGAGCTTTTAAACTTTTCATAATTTCAACTGGACACATGGAATCAGCAACCACTCTTCTGACACACCTGAATGTTGGTGGATATTCACAGCCCCTCCACCCCCCTCTAAAAACAGTGTGGGGGGGAAATAAAGGGGAAAATGAAAAAAAAAAATCAACACAATGCAAGTAATAAAGCAATTTTTCAATAATTTAATTTCTTCTAGTAGGAGTACCCACTAACAACAAAAAGACCATGCACAACACTCAAAAAAAAAAGGAAGTTATTAATTTAAACCAGCTCAGCATGGTAGGTGAGCAGATGAACTGATTAAGAAAGCAAGTCCTCCACCAAAGCCATAGGAAAACTACTGAACACATCAGTGTTCATTAGTGTCCCAAGTGTGAGGCACACAAGGCACAACTTCTATAGACTTTCTGTTTGTTCAACAGGCTCATTCAGAGCTTCTTCTCTAATGGAAGGGTACATTTCTTAGTAAAATCAGGAGGAAATCAACAGACTGCTTTTGTTTTCCATCTCTTGCTTCCTTGAGCTACTAACATTTCATTCTGACAATCAAGGATCTGATAATTCATATATATGCATAGGTTACCATGATTGGAGTGAATCTGTTCCAAATGACTCTGATGTCCCAACACGTTTGGATTAAAGGATTTAATTTACTTCAGAAAGTACACCACGCAGCATGTCTGAGATCCACAGCCAAACTAGACCCAAGTTCAAATATCCAGATCCAAGGCTCTACATGGAGGCTATATTCCTGCTTTGCAGGAAGACCATTTTCCCAAGGTCAGAGACCGAGTAGATGTTTTCCTAATATTCGGCTGGTGGATTAAAAAAAAATAAAACACGTGGAGCCCAGCCAGCTGAAACTGAAGCTCTGCAGAGCCTGTAAACAGGCTTTCTTTCTCAATTGCTCTGATCATATTAATTGTGAATATGAGAAGGGCAATAAAGTTTAACAAGCTATTTTGGAAAGTATTTCAATAAGGCACTCAGGAAAATCCAGTCCATAGTTTTTTCTTACATCAAATCATAGTCAGAGTACACCCAGGCCTTCATTTGTCATCTGCTTTTCAATGTCTGGTCATAAGCAGACACTTTAGCTACAAAACAGTTCAGACAGTGCTGATAACAAGTTCCTATAGCGAGACTCCGAAGGGCCCCATCCCCTTAGAAAGCACAAAGAGAAAACACTTGGATAAGACAGCAAAGCAGCTGAAATAATTCTTAACCATTTGGGTGCTAGGATACTGCAACCTGAAGGCAAGCAGTGAGCCTGGGGAGGGACCAGCCCTCCTCCCCTGCGGGGTGCAGTTCTGTCCGTCAGGGCTGATGGTGTCTATACTGAGCCTGCACCAGTCTGCATTCAGGGAATGGACTGAAGCACAAGAGGTCCAACTGGCTACCTGGAGTCCTCTGCAGTTCCTGGGATCACGTTTACAAGGGACTGATGTGCCAGAGCACACAACATGGGTGAACAAAGGGTCTCATAGTAAGTCTGTGCCTACATATGTATTCCTTTGATGGACACGCAAGGCTGGCACATAGGCACATGTACTGGAGGGAGTCATGCAACGCATATGCCACAGGTTGGTCTTGTGGACAGGCTGTGTGGCCTCTGGAGGCAGGATGGAGCTGGAGACTGTGGCTACCTGCAGCATTTCTCACCAGCCGCAGTGTGATGCCACCACCTCTCTCCTGCTCTGGCGTCCCAGGCACCAGAGCAGTTCATTACCAGACCAGACATTTCTAGAGGACCCAGAGTGCTGTTAGGGGTAAGTTGCAGATGCCACAGTAAGAGCATGAAGTGCGAGTCAGGGTAATATTTTTACACTTAGTGCTTGAGAACTGCATAATTTATAGGGACTTCTGCAAACAGGTGGAGGTGAATTATTATATGACTTGTGGGTAGGGCTGGATACAGCCAAGCATACAGAAGATTGGGAACAGACCACACATCAGTATCATGTGGTCATAAGTTATGTGGTCCATTAGGCAAATCTAAGAAGGAGCGGGAATCAATGCATTTGGTACCATTTATATCCCTCTTTGTTTGCCAAATACTTTGAGTGAGGAAAACCATGGGACAAGTACTGTCAAGAAATGCAAACAGTCCTTGAGAGGCAGGGTCAGATTTAAACTACATCTGGCATGCCCTGTCACCACTTTGGGATTCCCTCCCTCTCACATACCACCCTGTATCCTGGCCAAGACAGTGCTTGCCAGGCCTTTCCTTTCCCTGACATTACATCTGACCTGACTAGTGGGGTGAGGATGCTCTCTTCCTCTCAGGATGTAAACAAATACCAACTGCCCTGCATTCTGCACAGTGACACTGATGGATAGATGCTCTGTGGCAGGGCTCCAACAGCAGTGCCAAATTTGTGTCTGTGATGCATTTCCCCCTGACACAGGGTATATATAATAAAACTTCGTGCTGGGAGAGAGGGGATCAAGGAAACAGGAGACATAGATGAATATCTCCCTCAAAGTAGTGATGAATAAGGGAGCATCACCTTGTAGGAGGCAGTAGAGCCAGGAGTTCTGCCTCCCCTCCTGGTTTGCTACCAACATGCTCTGTGATTGTGTTAAAGTCTGCAGGCTTTCGCTTTCCCAGCTGTAATGTCTATCTGTTATTTGGAGATCTTTGGACAGAAGATGCCACAGAAGGCCCAATTTCACAGCATCTCATTCCCAGAGCTCATGCAGATGGCATAGTGAGATTTTCCTCACAAGCATGTTATTGCTCATAAACAGCCTGAGGTTAATTTTTCATTGCGATATTTCTCCTGAGTTACCAAGCTCTCTCTTCTTATGCCCTGCACTACAGAAAACACGGAGCCTTCACTTTTGTCAGTGATATCCCTCCAAATTTGTAACCTATGGTTGCAAATGGTAAGCTGGCATCCTTGGGCCAAAATACTATGCAAAAGATTAGAAGACTTGGATCAGTGTTTTGCTGACGCTACAGCTCAAAGTCAGGAAAAACATATGTCCTTAGAAATCTGGTGCCAAATCTGGCACGACATTGAACTTCCAGGGAACACTGAATACGGAAACCCACCCAGTCACCCGGCTGCATTACTACAGCACTAATACTAAAAAGTGCATCTCACTTGTATAAAGCTAGCCTGGATCTGAGAAATCAAGAAGTAGAATTCACGCTGAACAAAAACAAATCCGAGTTGCCTAGCTTTACTGCACACCATGGATGAAAGGCAGGAAGTGGAATGACGGGCAGCGATGGCCAAAAGGAACAGTACCTTGCTCATATTATTTGAATGTTTAATTATGAACATGTTACTAGAAATACAAAGGCTTGTGGGTGTTACGTGGGTGTTCTTTCTTCAGGTTTAAGCTGTACTTACCTGTCTGCACTGAGTACAGAAACATAGCCACAAACTGATGTTTGGAAAATTTTTTTTAATGGTTGCACGATATGTTCTGTCCTCTTACAATCGTCATTCCAGACACTTTGTAGGCATTAGCTGTGGTATATGTGTTAAAATATACAGCACTGGCCCAGTATGCTTGGCAAGGCACAGAAAAGAAATCACATCTGCTGAACTACAGCAATTTATCTGGTCCTGTCATTCAGCCCCACAGCACAGCATCTTGTCTTTGCACGTTACCTGAAAAATCCCTGTTTCCAATAACAGTGCTAAGCACAGAGACGTTTGATGCCTAAGTCCCATAATGTACTCACAAGAGCAGAGATGGAAAGCATATTTTTGCATCTGGAAAACCGAAACCTGTTTTTATCATTAGCAATGTTTCCAGGATACATAAAACTACTGCAATGAAGGGCTTCATGCAACTAACTGATGTCCTTTGGCATTCTACAGAGGATGATTTATCCCTCACCATGTAAAGCCAGTGTTCTCTATCTTCCAAAATACATAACTCCTTTTAATTTGCTCCTGCAGAGACAGTATGCACCACTCACCTGAGTTTTTGTCAGGCAGTCGGTTTATCCTCCATACAATGGAATTAAAGGCATGCTCATATTTGGCCGTTCCCAAAGTTACTCTCATTACTGGCTCAGAACCAGACAGACCGGTTGATCCAAAAGTGGCACCCTTGTTCACCTTGGCTTTCAAAGATTTCTCCCCCAGGACGCTCTCCCTGCGGAAGTTCTTCACCCACTCGTTTGGCACTGGGTAGCGGATCATCACATTTTCACAAGGGACCTGAGTTAAAGGGTCGCGGTTGGACGAGAACCCAGTGGACATCATTAGCCAGCTCTGAACCTCCACCTCAGCACCATTGATGCTGGCAGCTGTCCTCAGCGTAAAAGGCAAAGTTTTCTCAGCAAAGACAGTTCTAAATCGCATCAGTTCAAACCGGCAGGCATCCAAGGGGTTGAACAGGATAATACGCGAGTTATTAAATGTATCCTCATCTACACATGAATGGAACCGACAGCTGTACAATTTAATCCACTTAGTGGTAGTAGTGGGCATAATATCCTGCCTTGCAACTACTTCATTCCCTTTGATCAGGATATCATTAAGGCCCAGTCTGCATTCTGCCAGGCCAGAAAGGAAGCTGAGAACATAGATATGGGTCAGCACACTGTGCTGGAGAATCACACCATCTCCTTTGGCCAAGATGCCATGAAACTCATCCCGGACATCAACCGTGATTTCTTCTTCTTGATAGTTTAGTCCCACTGTGCTCAGATCTGTTGATGAGGCTGGCAAGTTCATTAGTGTGTCCTGCACAGCACTGATGAAGCTAAGGAAGTCTTCGTAATCTGTAGTCCCAAGCTTGATAATTTGCTCTCTCTCTGCTGTGTGAGCAATGGCTGGTTTAGGCTGATACTTCTTTTTCTCCTTGTAGGTTGTGCGGTCCAACCGCACACTGTGTATCCTCCCATTCTCATCATAGTTCTGGAGTTTGCGCTCTGAAAGCTCATGATTGATTTCAAGTTTGAATTCCCGGAAAGGCTTCTCTAATCCTTTCTCATAAAAAAGCTGTATACACCCACTGTCAGTCAGCTTGACGTATATTGGTCCCCAGTGCCTGGATGACATAATATTCTTCTTTTCTGGGATCCTGAGCATCATTGGCCATCCATCCTTTGGCTGAGCTGGTGGCAGGTTAAATAAGGCTGCATCCAGATCATATGGCATCATGGGATCATCATCAGGCAAGGTAGGGCTGCTCACACGATCTGGGTCTCCAATCTGGAGTTGCTTGAGCTGCTCTACAGCATCCGTGTGGGTTACACTTTTGTTTGCCTCATGGAAACTGATGGTATCAGGCTCTTGATGGAGAATAATGAGAGAGTCTCTTTGGCTTTTGTCTGGAGCACTGCAGACAGAAGAACTTTTGGAACGCCTGTCTCGCTCCTCAAAGAATGAGCTGAATGGATTGATGGGCGAGGGTTGGACATCTCGCAGAGATTCATCTAGGAAGGGATTAGTAGCACTCCACGGTGGTGTTTCAACAGAAGGCAACTTGGTCAAGAAGGAGAGATCTAGTTTTTGAATTTTGGAGAGGTCACCCAATGTGCTTTTAGGACGTTCTCTTTTCTTAAAGGATGTAGTGAGGTTAAAGTTAACATCTGGAGTCTGTGTCTCTGCAGGTGGGGTGTCTGTTTTCAAGGGAGAAAGGTTCTGCAGTGGAACACTGACTTCATTGTCATCAAAAGTCACCCAGCTGGGAAAGCGAACTGTGGTTGGGGTAGATGAATGCCCATTCATGGAGGTGTTGTTCAGCTGCCAGTTGACAGCCTCCATATCTACCTCTTCATCTTCCTGAAGAGATGAGGAATTGTCTTTAAAAAAAGAGGGGAGGGGATGAAATTTCAGATAATTATTCAGAAGTTACCTACGTCTCTCTACTAAAATAAAAACACAGTCTGCACAATAGTTTGCATGCTCAAGAAAGGCCTATTCATATGCTGGTCTTGAAAGATAAAAAGACAACTTAGCTAAAATGCTGGAGAATCTGGCAAGAACTAATGAAGAAATAAGATTCAGCCAGTTCTCAATGGACAGCTTAACACAGAAAAGGAATGCAGAAAGAAATATGAAAGGAATGACAGCAATGATTGTACTGCTCTTGCTCAAATATAATGACCTAAAAAAGAAACAACCCACATGTTGTAGTGATTTTTTAAAGATTTCCTCTCTAAAGTTTCAGGCTGCAAGTCTTCCTGCCACTTATCTTCTGTCATTTTCCTGTTTTGTTCCCTCTCTGCCTTGTTCACATTTTTTTCCTTTCTCTCCCATACCCTTTGGTCTACAGAAGAAACCAGTGGGGAGAGGGCATAAACACTGAGGAAGAGCACTTTTCCAGTCCGTCCCCACATACTTGTTCACACATTTGCTGTTATCACAAAAGCGCATGAGGATATGGTGAAGGCACCATAAAAGGTGCCAAGGTGGCATTTTTGCCCAGGACGCGTTCAGCAAAGAGACTCTTTGGCTGACCTAGTGCGAAAGAGTCTGCCAGTCCTTGGATGTCTCTGAAAAATCTCTTGGAGAAGCTGTTATCTAGGAATGTATGTTAGGATTCGGAAAAACATTTTTTTGACTTGTATTGTAGAAGCTGTCCTCATCCTCTGTCAGGACATGGCACCTTTGACCACTATTTTCCTAGTCTCAGGCTCTGCCAAGACACTTCCCAGAAGCCTGCACCATACTGTGCTATTTAAATGCCAGCTCTATCTGGAGGAGATAGCATCAGTGTTATTAAGGTGTTTTCCAAAATCAGCATAAATTCTCAGAGTTCAGAAATTAAAGGGGTTTCTTTCCACTTTATTCCCACTGAGCTAATGAATCAGCGTGCTCCTCAAGATGAGCAGCCAGCATGAAATTATACTCAGCGCCTGCCCCATGGGTTTGTTCCACATTTGATACACGAGTGCCTTTTGGTTTTGGTAAATCTATAGATCATATGTTTTACACAAGTCACTGTTCTTCAGTACTAGCAGAAAAGTGAGTGCAAAATGTAACACTTTGGTATGGCTGTACACCTACGATGTGAGCATACTTTACAGTATTAACAACAACAACAACTATTTAAGTCATTATTTAAATTGCTACCAGTTCCCAAAAAAGATAAGCTTGATTTCCACTCTGCCTCAACCATAATAGACAATTTGAATTTTTATTCCAGTTACCATTTAGAATACGAAATAAGGAATATTCATGTTAGCCAAAGTCCTGTCATTGGCTCATTACAATGTCTTGGGTAACCTTGGATTTTCTGGGCCCCTCAGCCCAGCTGTATGGAAGTTCACCCAACCTTTTGATCTAAGGACAAAACACATTGTGCAAGTTCTAGGGGTTCTTATAATTGACAATTATACATAAAGCAGGGGGATATCAGTTTGGTTTTTGGGTCACAACAATAACAAAGCAAAAACCAAGAACAGACAGCTTTTACAGACTATCCATGCACTTCAAAGTGTATTTGAAAAGAAGTGGCACTATCTCTATTTATCAGATTTTCTCCTCTACCCTGCCTTTTCACTCCCGGTTTTGCACAATGCCCGTCTGTAGTCCCTGATACTGGTTCCACCACTGGGTACAGTGGTGGATTTTTTTTCTGTTAAGTTTTGCCACAAGACTATAAATAGATTTGTGGGGAAAAAAGAAACAACAGGCGAAATGATTATCATTCACAGCCATGCCCTAAGTGAGAAAGTAACAAAAAAATCAAGAATGATCTGACGTTGTTCTGATCCTCAGGTCCACACCAATACCTTCTATGTTGTCTCATGCCTTTCCAGCAATTTGTTCAGCAAGCATGTAATCCTCCGAAGCAAAGCAGAGGCAATGGAAAGATGTAATAAGAGTCTCTGTTTTTACGGTATTTCTGGAAAACATTCCCCATTTCTTTTAGGACTTCTAAAGTCCTGTGTTGATAAGATTAGAGTTTCTTAAGAGCATACCACCTCTTCGCCACCTGCAATTATAATTTTTCCCTTTCCTGTATCTTAGCTTTCAAATTGCAGAAACCAAATGTGATTCCACAAATAAAGCATTAACACTTCTAATAAGTTTGAGAGAGGCAGATGAGAAGACCTCCTTGAGAGTCCATGTGAAAAACACACAGAAATCACCTGGCAAGATTTATTTCTAAACTGAACAAGTTCTATATAATAAATTGCTTATTTGATCCAGATGATCAAAAATACTGAAGAAACACTAAGAGAAGATGACTTTATAAACCTAAGCATTTGTGTAATTTTGTTTTCTAGAAAAATCAATAAACTATTATTTGATACGTAGAAATGTCAAATCTGGGAACTGAAATAATCTTTCTTTCTCAAACTAAAATCAAAAGTACATTCTTCTGCTGACAAAGAACCAAATTGTTGGGTTTACAAATGTTTGAAGAATACAGAGGTGGTTCTAGAAGTGACAGGTTTTTAGCTTTGTCTGTAAGAGAATGACTAATAGCAGGGAGGATAAAAATAACAATATGCTAATACAGCTAGGCATCCAAAGAAAGTTCCTGAGAACTACATGAAACAGTGTGCATATCCCAAAACAAATATTGGCACCTCTGCTGCAAAGGCAAATACAGCATGGTGAAAGATCTTGACATTGCTAGAGCATGGCTTAGAAAAGGACTTGAGATTTTTCCCATCTTGACTTCTGACGAGTTCCTGAACATGGGTGATAATGTTAAAAATGTGAATGTCCTTCAATCTGGCAGCACCCCTGTAGGTCTGGGAGAGGATGCTTAAGAAAGCAATTCCCTAGATGAACATTAAGTTCATTATTTTACTTTTTGCTTTCCTAACTGTTTTCAGAATTCCTTCCTACAAAATAAATACAGACAACAGCTTGCTGATGGGGTGTGAACAGTCCAACCCAGAGTGACTCCAGACTGGGAAATACTAGATCTGCATAAAAAAATGGGAGAAGTCATCAAAACAAAGCACTTGTTTTTTCTTTCTTGACCAACCAACACTGCTTTTCCTAAGTAAATGTCTTTGATAAATGTTTACTTTGCAAAATTAAAATATCTTTTAATTGTCTGACCTTGCCATATTCTAACCTGACAGGTTGCTCCAGCCAGCTACAAAACACAGGAACAGATTTACCAAGGAGGTGAAGGGGACAGTAAGGACAGTAGCTTTGTCTCCTTTCCCAGTGACACCAGCAACATGTGACCTCTGGGATAAGCAGCCTCAGGCTGCCCATGCAACTATGCATCTCTGCAGTCATTCACCCACATAAGTGGTGCCTGAAACCAGCACTGGCCATACCTTACTACATACATGCTGAACATCATTACCAAGCCATTAAATAATTTGGAAGCTGAAGTCCCTGGTGAACAATAAAATACCAACCTGCATTGTAAGTTGTTTTTTTTTTTCCATCCAGGGGCTTATTAGTGTTTTGTTGTCTTTAAAAGTGTTCAGTAGTGAAAGGGTTAATAATTTCAGTAGGATAAACTAGTAAACAGTATTATGTTATAATGCATGTAGAACTTCTCACTATGATCAGCCTTGTGACGCACTACAAGGAAAGAAGACTTTGGTTCTCTTTATTGTTTCATCTTTGCATTTTTCTGTTTAAACCATTTCAGCCAAAACCACCAGGTATTATATCATGTTACTCACGCCTGGGGGAAAGGCAGCCATCCAGCTGCTAAAAGACATTGATACTGCAAACTGTTCATGACAGAAACTGTGCCACAGAAGTAGGAAGAAGATCTGAAAGTGCTACACACCTTTCAAAAAGAAAGGCAGATAACGACTTTAAGAAATGGATCTGAGCAAAAGCCTGGATTTTGAAATATCTGAGTACTCGTCTATTTTGCCTCTTGACAGAAACTAGCTCAGAGCTTCATGGCGTAACTGTCACCTGAATATATTATTTTACATGTAATTCAGATAGCTCTACTTTACACTTCAGTCTGCAGTACAGGCACACCCTTAACACAGTCGCACCTCCCAATGAGGTACGCGCTGCCTTGATGTAGCCAACGCCAGTCCCTCAAAGTAAGCAGTGCTAAGTTTTCTGTTGGCATAGCTGAATCTGTACTAGGATGCTTGCTGGGAAAATAATCTACATAAAGTCCATCAGACATTGATGTACAGGAAAGTAGTACTTCAGACTTGGCCTTTAAATATCAGCCAGGATGCCAGTTACAAAACCTGTACCATCTCTGTATTCATAAGCAATGACAGTGAAGCAGAAAGCGCAGACAGACAAAATCTGGGAGAAATCATGGACTAGGCTGTCGTGCAGTTATCTCTCCATGACAAGGGTTATATTTTCACATAATTCCAGTGACATTCATATCTGTTCATTTCCTTGCATTTCTTTTCCAAATCCAAGCCACCACACCTGTGTCTGCACACTTTTATTTTTGGCGGTCCGTCATGTTTCTGATCCTCCTGTGACAGATAGTGTAGTTTAAAGCGAGTGGGCTATCACTCTGAAGTGATATACCCAGACTCCTGTTTCCAGCCTGGCCACTGACCTGCTATGTGGCTCTGAGGAAAATGCCTCGTCACTTTCACTCCCGCAGCTTCTGGTTCTCTTCCCACTTTTTTGTCATTTTGACTAGAAGAGTGTTAAATGTGATCATTCCTCTGTACTACAGTATCCAGCGCATTTCTAGGACTCTCACAGAACACAGTCTAAGTGTGTAAACGTCACAGAGTTGGATATAAACCTATAAACTGATTCAGTTAGTATTTCTGTTATATCTATGCACTTGCAAAGAGTTTCAAGTTTGGTACAAGCCATAAAGCCAGGTCCATTTTTTTAAGTTTTCCTGTTTATCACAGCTCTGTTAATGGTGGAAGGTCCAACATGTTACTGCTGCAGATATCAGCATAATTTTCTCTAGCTAAACAAAACTACAGCAGAAGAGTGCCATGGAAATCAGTTGCAAGAATCTGCAACTCAAAGCACAGAAAACTTCTTGTCTATGGGAAGTTACTACCTGCTTATTTTGCACAGAGGATATCCCTCTGAGGATAACAGTTATTACCTCCACATGCTTCCTGGGTAACTATGCTACCAATCAGTGCATGGTAACATTAAGGGAATACAAAGAATTGTCCTCTCCCAACTTGCAGGACACTTTCTTCCCATGAGCTTCAGAACAGACTTTGGAAACAAAAGAAGATGCGACCAGCTTGCCTCCTTGCAAGAGGATTATGGGGAGGGGCTGGAAGACCCCAAAACCCTTGAGCACCAATACCTGGCAGGCTGGAGGGCACATGTGTGAGCATTTCTGCAGATCCTGAGTGTCTCTGCAAGATGTGATGTTTGGAAGAGATGTCTGCTCACACAGTCCTTGCCCTCCAGTCCTGCTGCTGAACACACCACATACAAAAATTTAATAGCCATCTAGTTCTCCAGCATGTTAAATTGTTATTACAAAAGTTATCATTTTAACTTCATACTTTATGGCCCAGATAAGAGACATTTCAAAATCATCGCAGGCTAAGTAACCAGCAGGAGAAGGTGCAAGATGAAAACTGAACTCAGAGACCTGATCTCTGCAGTTCCCTTTCTTATTCCTTCTCCCCCCACCTGACAGGCTTCTCAGATCACATTGAATGGATTAATCCTTAGATAACTTTTGAGTTCATCGTACTCTGACATATTGTATCACTACATCCCTTTGAACTTGAGTATTTAAATTTAGGCTGTGTAGATCAGTGGCCTGATTAAACCTAGCACAGTTTTATCCCAAATCTGCAGCAGTTCCAATCTGAAGTACCGAACAGTCTGTGCCCAGCAGTGGGTTAACAACTACTTAAATATGACTCCTGCTGCTTGGTTAACTATTGCAAATTCATCACAGGTCCCAAAAGAAGTTTAATTGTCAAAAGAAGTTAAATCACCTGAAGTTACATACAAGTTGTATGACAGAGTTTCCAGCTCCATTTAAAACACAATGAATTTCATCTATGTCCAATTAATTTATCCCCATGAGTCTCTAATCTTTGTAAGAACTGCTATATTTCATTTTAAATGGAAGCCACCATGCAGATGCTAAACTGAAGATGAAATACAAGCAAATTATGACTCAGCCTCTCACAGCTAGATTGCAGCAGCCTTCGCTCTGCAAGGAAATTGTTGAAAAGGACTGTCCTCCATGTACTATCCTAAAGGATGCTAGAAGTTTTTGTGGGCTTTGCTAATGTTTTGACATTTTCTTACTATTCTACAGCTGTAGAATAATACACAAATGTATGTATGTGTGTATGTATGTATGTATTAGAAAGTAGGCCTACTGCATTTCAGGCACTGGCACTCACTGTGCTTTGTTGCCCTAAATTATCGGCCTTGTGTCTCCTTCACTGACATTGCCTCTTGCTGCTTGGAGAGGGAAGAGAACATCTTCCCAACACCCAAGCCTGACCTAACCATTAAGAAACTGGTATCACAGTACTCATAAGAACAGTGGTAGTTGCAGCTGGAAGTTTCACTGCAGCCAGCTCCGTATGATGCTACCTGAGTGCCTTTTTTTTTGTCTCACCTGTTTTCTGCTCCTCTGTTTATCTTTGCTCAGTTGGAGAAGCTAATTAAATGAGGCCTGAAATTCAATCAAAACCCTGTCATTATTTCTTGAATAAAGACAACGTTCAACATAAAAAAATCAGTTTGCAACTTAGGACTTTCCTGCATAATTTAGAAGTACTCAATATTTTTACTGTGTTATGTTTATTGAGTACTTAAAACTCTGGCTTTTGGAAAAAAAATCAGATGTGATATGGAATAACTGAAACAATATTTCAGCAACTCATAATCTATGTATGTACAGTTAACTCTCCTTTTCCTTGTATAGGTCTCAGCTATGCCATCTGCTCTCACCTATAACTATAGATTTTAAAAGTTTCTTACATGTTCTGCAGTCTGTCCTGTGCCGCAGGTTAGGCAATCAGAATGGATCTGGCAAGTTTTAAGACAAAACCAAGCATCTGTAATACACCTCATGCACAAAACTAGTGAATCAGATTCCTACAGCAGATGTCCATATTCCAAAAATGTGCTTTCCAAGTATACTGTTTAGGTTGTAGTCTGTAAACACTTAGAAGTTAGTGTACTAATACTCTTAGACAGA
The DNA here is from genome assembly GCF_000699245.1 of Pterocles gutturalis. Lineage (NCBI taxonomy): Eukaryota > Metazoa > Chordata > Aves > Pterocliformes > Pteroclidae > Pterocles > Pterocles gutturalis. The sequence goes on from NW_010109948.1 coordinate 35,509, forward strand.
ATTACAGTCAAGAACAAACACACAACCTATCCAGAAATCACCACAACATTGCAGGAAAAAGATAGATATATAGCTTTGAAATGTGAGTGCCTATATGCCTGGATCTCCAATTAATACCAATTTATATTTCGAACAGCAAACTCCAAATTAGACATAATTCACACAAGTCATGGACAAGGTTGTTAGTGTCTTGAAGAACCTGTTATATCTTCATGTCATGTAGGAATTATGTAGCGATAAGTTAGAGGCAATAAGGAACTTTAAAAGCAAATAAAACTCTCCCGCCTATAGCTAGAAGACATTTGGTACTCTAAGAAAAAGCATTATTTATCATTTAAACCCAGCTTTCTTTGATTTTTTTTTTTTCAGTATAGAAGGCTACTTTAAGAAGAAATGGAAATAAATGTTTTGTTCTTGTAACATACTTAGAAAAAGTGGAGTTATTCTCTTATGTGTTAAACAATAGTTGTGAATGGATCCCAGCACTATTACAGAAAAGAAGGCTTTTTGATTTAAACCCATTTGAGAGTCACAGATCTAGAAAGCACATGTTCTTCCTGAAGATCAGTTCATGTGCTTCCACTAGCTGGCCAGAAGGTGGTACATTAAGACTGATATAATTAGAGGAAGTCTTCAAGATTTTTGCAAGATTTAGACAAGACTGTGCCTGTTCAAAGAATTCACAATATATACGTAACGTTTTATAACTACAAATAATTTGAGCCAAGCTGTGAACAGATCTCACCTAAGTGGCAGAGAAAGCATTAAAACCTGCTTGTTTTTCCTTATAACTTAATTCTATTAAAAATCATAATATAAACATCTTAGCAACTAAGCATACCTACATGAATCATTACAAAGCAACTTTGTTTCCATCCCTGAAGACATAGCATAGACAGGACCGACATATTTTTACCACTACGTCATCTGATTTTGTTCTCAGCAAGGTGTGTTCAGTCCAGAGGTTACCAAGACTATGACTACACCCCAGCCTTAGTCATCATTACTACCGGTGGAGTAGTTAGGCTCCCAGCTTGGCTTGGCTGGACAAAGCCTGTGTGTGAGGGGACAGAGCAGAGCTGGGAAATACAAAGCTGAAGCTGTTCCAGTGAATCTGAGTGACAGATTCTCTGGAAAAGAATAAATCCCTCTGCTTCATCTTTTGTCCAGAAGGAGAACAAGGAGCAAACGTGAACAATAGAAGACAGGCACATGACATTTTTCAAAAGCAGTTCCTTTCATAGACCGTTGGCTAAAATAAATGAAGTCAGTTTGCCTCTGAACGTACTTTGGACTTTGCTTGTACCCACAGAGGTCTGCCTCCCTCTGATTTTAATCAGCAGTACACAGAGCATATCGTTCAGTAGTGGAACTGCCACTGCGATGAGACCGCGAAGCTCGTGAAGAAACATTCTGAGAGCAAATACGGAAAGAAATGCTCCTGCTAGCCCAAGATGTTTCAGGAAGTTCATGATACTTGGCAAGCAGAATAAATCTGTAGCCAATCCTACAAATACAAAGACACTCCCACTCCATCTTGGAGGAGCTGATACTAGCAGGCGTTGAACAAGCTCTCTTTAGCAAAGAACAGTTACATAAATCTCTCATACACAGATAATATGCTACTTCATTATGTCATAATTTTACAAGCAATATGTAATGGACTGGCAGCAAAATACAGAGGTTTGCAGACCTCTTAAGTTTTGTCTTCAGTGCTTGAGACAGTACCACGTGGAATAAGCCTGACATTTGCAGTGCCAGACATTTGCAGGTGGAAATGTGCCAGCTAGTGGATCCTCCCAGAGTGTGGGGTCCCATTAAGTGGCACAGCCTTTGACTGTAACGCAACACACGATGGCCCCATGCATCAAGTTATGGATTCAAAAGGCAGCTGCAGTATTGCAGAAGCATGGGGGTCTGGCTCTGTTGAATAAATGTGAGAAATGTTCCCATAGCCATAGGAAAACTGAGTACAGGAGAACATCATGTGCATTAGCTGTCTGAAACAGTCTGAGTTTGCTATTGCCAGTCCACCAATTCAGAAACTGTACTGATAGTGACCACAAATGCTAACGCTAGCTGAAGACAACTTCATAGTTGGTACAAAATAATTGGCTGATCTCTGATTCCTAGGTGAGCAGTTCCTGCATGACTGAAGCCAACACCACCCCAACTATGTGCTCAGTCTTCTGCTGATTTGGTAGCAAAAACCAGACAAGTCAGTACACAGCGATGTCAAATAAGCCCGTACCGTGCTCAATTCACTGCTTACAAAAATAAACACTGATGTCCATATCTGCACATCGTTTAGGAGGAGGCAGGACAAGGTATGTCAGGAACAGAAGGAATGTGTTTTGCTTGATGACCGACATAAAAAGGTACAAAATTAAAATTTATATTGATAGAAAAACAATTAAACCTCTGTACTGCAGAGAAAAAAAGTGATGGGGAAAAGAGGAGAAAAACCCTACATTTGTTATTTTACTTCTTCAAAACGCACTATTGCCCAACACTTCTGGCTCCCCACAACATTTAAAAATAGTAGCAGTAACTTCCTCATTTCTGCATCCAAGGCATTTCCCAGGATCAAGTTTTATATCATATCAAGTCAGCAGCTCACATCCTGTCTGACGGATTTGTCTACATATCTCAGGTTATCCAGGCAAGAGGTAATCTCATATTTATACTAGCTTTACCCTGAGGAACATCAAAATGATTTACAAGTTATGCCACTGCACTGCTGTTACTTCAAAAAACCCAAAGACTCATTTCCCAACTTATAAGGTAAAGCTCTGTAGAAACTTCAACTTCAGCTACATTATTTTAATAATTTAGTTACCTGATTAACTGTAAAGACAAGGTTTGTTCCATAGACAGCAAAGCTGATAAATACTTCTAAATTACGGGGGTTAACACCGCTCCACTTTTGCCTGAAGCTTACGCTAATATTTTTTCCCCTTGTAGCTTGTCATGCAAACATTTTCTTTTCAAAGTGCAGAGAAGACCATGTAACCATGTGAGGGTAGCCAGTTTGGCCAGTCCTTCTTGACTCAAAGCATGTGGGAGCTGCAGGCTACAGTGAAGTTTTATGAATTAACAACTGAGGTGCTAAATGCAAAGGTGAGAGGAGCTATAGCAAAGCCATGTGTATGTACAGTTGGTTGTTTGTTTTTTTTTTAATTCCTGGCAGGATTTCTGGCACATAACACAAAGGACTGAAGGAGACTAGCTGGAAATAGCATGAGAAAACAGAAAGGAAAGCCTCATCTATGTGTAATGCCTGACCCATGTAGATGTCACCAAGGATGCACCTGCCAAAGCAACACCCCGACTCTCAACAAATAATAATAATTACAGGTGCTTGAGAAGCAGCATGATGCAAAGGATATGACATAGGGATGGGCTACAAAAGGCCTAGGTGCTAATCTGAACTATGTGATTGTCTAAGTGACCTTCAGCTAGCAATTTATGCCCCCTGTTCCATAAGTTTTCTCTCTGTAGCAAGGCAAAAATACTGATGTAATGGAAAGTGTTAATGGCTGTTGTCAGCTGTGTTTGATGAATGGCTATCATAAGTCATGTGAAAGCTCATGGGCTTTCTAGGGATCACGCAGGATAAATAGAATAAGAGAGCGAACTGCTGTAGGGAATAACTGGAGACAGTAGAAGCTGTGGCCCTTGGCTGAGCAAAACTAAACTCATGCATGCCAAGGAATTTCCTTGTGTATATGCGGATGAGAATAAATAGGTGGAGAAGCCGCAGTAAACAGCTAAAACTGGGTGCTTAAGTACAGGACTAGCTGTGAACTGCAAGGAGAAATGCTGGGAATTTGCTTCTTACTGTTTACTCCTTCCATACGCTGAGAAAGAGAGCACTGTCCACATTATTTACAAGCAAGAAGGATTCCACCAAAAATACTGGAAGGAAGCCAAAAAGGCCTCTTGTACCACTCAGTAATACACTCTCCTGAGATCTAAGCATGACAAATACCGTTTTTTCTAAAGACTGTGTATGGCACAGTTCCCTCTGCCAAGACTGACCTGATATCAATTGGGGGAAAAACTGATAAAGGGTAGAATCTCTCTTACCAGCTCTCAATGGAAACTATCACATGAATTAATAATTTAAAATACAGTTATTTTTCATGCATCTGCTTTGCACAATGTGGGAACACTAAAAATTATGATCTGGAAAACATGTTCTTATACAGAAACAAAATACTGAAAATATCCCTATTATTTTGTTAGAAAAAACAAATTCTTTGATGCTTGATTTTGCTTCAGGTAGGCAGCAAGGACTGGGACAAAGAAAGGCCTGAGAAACCGAGATTGAGTGGTAAAGTGGGCTGGAAAACAAAAAGAGATTTGGGAGTTTTTTCTAGGGGTGTAAGGTGAGCATGGGGTTGCTCCTCACCCTGTGATTTTAAGGGCATGAGGACTACTTATACCCGCTCTTTCAAACTGTGCACCTGAAAGACATAAATATTTGCTCAGGTAGAAACTGGGATGACAAAAGTAGGGCTATGGGGTTGCTCAGAGATCCCAAACAAGAAAAGCTTTGCACTGAGTGAAAATACTGAGAAAAATCCTGGCATTTCCAAACAGCTATCGAGACCTTGGAAAGTAGACTCTTGCTGCGATAGATACTGAAACGTGCTTGTTACAGTCAGATAGGCACCATTTTATTCTGGAAATAAACTTTGTCTTCAAAATCCATATAATACTCTTGCTAAAGTGGTTGCAGGCTTGAGCCAGGGTGCTGCGTCACTGTTTCTCACCTCTGGACACCTCCAAAGATGTGGTTTGGATATGTGCCAAGCAAGATGGCTTAGGGAGACAGGACATGGGAAGAAGAAATATTCCCACTGGTGGCGACCTAACTTTAGCCTCCTTTATGGTGACACTTAAAGCCTGTTCTCATTTTTTGTCCATCCAGGAAAACTATGACAACGTTACGAGGGCTGCCTTGGGGACTGTTTCTGACAGCAGGGCTGTAGGAGCAGAGCACGCCTGCCCTGCCAGTCCCACCAGCACAACAACGCCAATGACAGCTTCAGCCAGCTTTGGACACTAACAGAGCTGACCCTGCTCACCCTTCATGTGCACATAACGAAAGGACTCCCAAGGACAGCAGAAGACAGAAAGCTTGTCAGCATGTCCATCTAACTACATTTTAGCTAACTGTTCCTGCAGCAAGGCCCTCTGACCCAGCCTGAGAGTCTTGTTATCATCCCATGGTGCTATCAGCACCTCATCTCCTACCTCAGGGCAGCTGCTGACCGGCCCTGGAGGCTGTTATGAGGGAATGGCCTGTTTTATGACCTACTGCTCTGATTGATGAGGCCGTTCTCCCCTTTCCACATTCATCTGTTCCAGGTCTGGGACTCCCTCAGCACAGGCTCTTCCTTCAGCCCAGGCTCCCACCATAAAAGCCCAGCTGTTGTGCAGTTACTCACAATTGCAGGAAATAAACAGAACCAAATATTGGGTTGTTACATTTTTTATGTCATTTGGAGTTTTGTTTTTCCTTTCTGTATGTGTGTGTGAAGCCACCACAGTACACGGGATTATTCAGGGTCACTCCACAGAAACAGCCAAATAGAAATGATCCAACAAGCCATTTCTTCCTCTCTGCCTTGGGCCATACTGATGTGATTACAGTGAACAGAGAGGCACGGGCCTCACTGTTTAATGTGAGAGCTTGACCAAAAGAGACCCATGTGTGAAGAATGGAAAGACGTAACTCATGATGTTATCACAGCGCTCTGTGGCGAGAAGTGAAGAGGAAACCCATGCTTCCTTCCTCTCTGCACAAATTGTAACTTCCCACCTTCCCATCTCTGGCAGGCATCTTCCCTCCAAGCTACGATTCTTCCTGGGGGCAAAACACAGGTTATACAGCGCCCAAATTCCCTTATGCTAGTTCTGCCTAACTTCTCAGCCACGCTGATTTATTTTTGTACTGTTAAGGTTTAACTTCCCAAATCACTGCCTAGTCTTAGCTGCATGTCCTCTTTCTTCCCCAAATTATGCTCCCTGTTCTTTTGATGGGCTGCAGAGGGGTAGGAATTCAGCTAGTGGCTTTCCCAAGTCATCTCTTTTTATTTGTAAGACAGAGACAAAGAATTGGAAAACATTAAAATAATCCTGTGGAGAAGTAAAGAAGACACCCCAAATGTCAGCCATCTCAGTCAGTGAGCCCCTTGCCATATACTGTATACACATGCACACACACACATATACAAGAGAGAATAAGCTGCCAGCTTTAAAGGTGATGAACAAGGAATCCTGAAAATTTCTGTCCTGGGGTAGCAGTTACTGGGACCTAGGGAGCTGGATGGGATGGGGCTCTGATAGTGTCAGGGCAATCACTGTATGAAATACACCACATAAATGCATTCTTGAAATGTGGATGAGACCTAGCAGGTCTTCAGGACACAGGACAAGATTAGGGGGGAAAAAAAAAGATGGACAATGCAATAGGAAACCTTACTGCCTGTATCGCCAGACTGTGTAGCTGGTTTGGTGGTGGCTGAGAGACAAGAGCTGAACACAGAATGTGACCCAAGAGAAGGAAAACAACAGGGGCCCCACAGCTGCTGTGCCCTGTAAACAAAGCACAGCTTTCTGAAGGGCCATGTGAGAATTTGCAGAAGAGCCCTGAAAGAACTGAGGTCTGCCTGAAGGAAACAACAGGGATTACAGAAAAGAGGAACATGGGATAGTAAGATAATATGAGGACTTTATTGAGCTTGAAAAGAAAGGTACTGAGGCTATAAATGAAAAAATAATTATTAATGTATTCCTATAAACACATCAAATGGACATTCAAGAAATGAGCGGGCAAGAAACACTTAACGGGTAATTAAAGTACCCTATATTATTATACTATATATTGGCACTGACTGTTGCAGGAGATTTGAAAGGAGCTGCCCAAAAAGAACAACACTGCTATGGACAGGAATGACTGAACCAGTTCACTAGTGAGAGTTATATTCTAACACTTCAAGAAATAAGCTGATCACTCCCTATGAAAAGAGATTTTTTTTCTTCCTGAGATAACGTTGCAGAATTGTTTCAGTACATTATGGAAATGGGAGGCAGGGGGAAAATTTTTTGCCCACTGGCTTACTTGGATATGGTTGATAAAGGGTCAGACACAGATGTCAGATAAAAATGTACAATCAGCTGACTTCTACTAGGTTAACAAATCCAGAAGAACTATCTAATGGGGCTTAGGAACATGATCTAATCTGATCTTCTGTGTGGCATCTCCCCAGTTTGCAGGTTCATACCCACTCACCTAGGTCACACTGAGGTCAAATGGTAGAAACAAAAAGGCCGGTTACATGGAGAAGGACATGCACCTTATGGAAAGGTTTGAACTTAACATCTCTTGTGAAATGGTATTTCTTGTAGGATTTGTTAAGGAACATACATATGAGTGCTTGAAGTCATGAAGGAGAATTCTGCCCTCACTCTGGCTTAAATGAAAGTGTGTTTCTGCTTGTGACAAGGAAAGAGACTGTACTGGAAGGGAGTGTGTTTATCCGAAACAGAATTTTAATGCTCTAGAAATGCTGACAGTTTGGAAGATCAAATCCTGTATTTACTAACTCAGCAGTATACTCCCCCCTAAATTTCCCCATCATCGGTGCATCACAACATCATGAAGCAACCTTAGAAAACAAGATTTATCTACTTGACACGTGGCGAAATCTGTGCTGGAGCTCTCTGAGCTGGATGTGAACAAAACTGTTCCTTGGGGTCAGCTCTGCTGGTGGTTTTGGGTAGGAAAATAGATTCAGCTGTAAAGCAAATTGAAACCCAACTCTTTTATTATAGGGTCTGAGCAGCTGTCAGATGGCAGCAGCCTGACTATGCTGGGGTAAAACTGTGCCACAGGGTCCTGCAGGCCAGCCAGTCTCCTTGTAAATAGCTTCATGAGGCATCAGGAAGCAATTACTGAATCCCAGCAAAACCTAATTATGCCCCCTCTCCTCCTTCATGAACTACCATTTAGGAGAAGCCAGAATTATTTTTCTCCTCTCTCCCTTACAGTTGAAACATAAATTAAGGGTTTTTTTTTTTTCCCCTTTAAACTTTCAGCTCGGTTTAGTCCTTTCTTTGTGCCGGGCCCTTTTGTCTTGGGGGAAGAGGCTGCCTTCGCTGGAAGCTGATGGAAGGACAACTGTCCGGCAGACAATGAAGCTGTCTGCAACCGTGGCATTTCCGAATGGAGGCAGGGATGCCCGAGACAGGCATTCCCGACCTGTTGCTATAGCAGCGGGGTGAACGGGCAGGACTGCAGGGTGGGGGCTGCTCCCCCCCCTCGGGGCTGCCTCCCCCCCGGCCACGGGCTCTGCGCAGACATCAATGAATGGAAGACACGTTAACCCCTGCGTGCCCTCTGAGCGCCCGGGGCAAGCGGCAGGATGCTGGGCTGGGAGAAATGGTGCCTCCTCTAGCCGGCGACGGCAGCGTCAGGAGCGGGTTTGGAGCCGCGGTCGGTGCAGCGTGGGTGCAGGGCAGCTTTCAGGAAAAAAGCTCCTCTGGAATATGTGCTTGCACAGACAATCCTTGGCGCTAATGATGGAGTCTGAGATAGATCAAAATAACAGGCACCAAACAGGTGAAAAAGACAGCATGCCTGCAACTGACATCCTTCTGGGTCCACCAGAAAGAGTGGTCCAACATTGGTGGAGAGACGCACGATGTTCGCGGTTGCAGTCATTTTCCAGGAAGCTCTGGCGGAGCAGGGATGCTGAGTGGTGGTTTTGCAGCTTTAAAACACAGAAAGAACTAATCCTGCATATTTTATGCCTTTCTCCTGCACAGGATGCTACAGTGTGAACTATTAGCAGGTCATTTAATGGAAGTGGCCAACACTTCCCCAGCACAAAGAATAAATACAGACAGCGTGGGTAGCATTATCCTCTGCAAATTCAGGGTAGAGTTCAACAGGAGGGCAGTGCTGGAATCCTGTATGCTCTAACGAGTCTCTGGTACATACAGGCCACTCCAGAGTATCCACATTTATACAGTCCACACCTGACTCACTGTCCAAACTGAAAACTTTTGTTTGCTTTTGTGATAGGCAAGATCTTTTTTTACAATCTTTGAAGGAAAAAAAAAAAAAAAGAAATCAATTGTTATCCTCTTATTTCCCTTCTTATTCACTGTAATGCCTGGGTACAGAATGGAGTGAACAACGTCCAGCAGTCAAAGCAATCCCCCTTTCAGCCAAGAGAAGCCTTACTTTTGATTCCTGCAGCAGCTGTCTATTCCAACAGTTTGTAAACTAAAGTGCATGTAAGTACACTGAAGTCTGAGTGTTTCTTCGTCATCTCTTTGGCCTGCAAAGCAGAATGAAAATCTCTTGAGAACAGGAGCTCTCATGAGAATATCTGAGCTTCAGGTCAGGACAGAAAGTCTTCTGGAGCAGCATTCCTGACAACATTTCAGCGATTCTCTGTTGGTCCCAGCTGGAACCTGTACATGCTGAGGCAGCTGCAAAACAGAGAATAAGCTAAGCTCAACTGAACAGCTTCCAGCTTTGGAAGAGCTCTGGAGTTTGGCTTAATTTGGGAAGGAGACAGTTGATGTTGATTCTTTTCATTCATCTACTAGCAAGGGACCACCTTGGAAGGGGATCACCGTGTCTGCCCGTGGATGGCCAGGTGCCAAACAGATTTCACTACTCAGCAAAAAGATGCTCCTGGGCTGGTTAGGCTTGTCTGCACTCTGCACGATGCAGCAGACAGATGTAAAGCAGAACTCCTGTATTCTGCAAGCAGCAATTTTGCTAAAGAGACAAAAGGGAGGCCCTCTTGCTACACTGAGCCAGGAGGGAGCCACTTTTAGACAGAAATAATTTTGTACATCTCATTTACTGTCATCTATAAATGTGCTTTACCATGAACAGTGTGTTCAATAGTATGTACTTGGGAATAACATGCATTGATTTCACTTAAGTAAGGAGGGTCAGAGGGAAGCAGGGCAACATTATGGGATGGAGGGCACCTTTAGAAGCAGTGATTCTGGAAAAGATTTGGATGATTATCACCTCTGGTTCAATCCAGATAAAAGAACTGATGTAATATTAGGATTTAGGAAGAGAGAAACATGAAGCAGAAAGGAAATCTTTTTACTTGCTTATGTAGCATGGCCTGGTCCCTGGCAGCCCACTATGACCTGATCTTTTGTCCAGAATTCAGGGATGTAGAGAAACTGAGGAGGGTTCAGAAAAGAACCACAACTATAAAGCAATAAAAACCCCACCACACAGCAAAAGACAAAGGCTCAATCTATTTCTATTTAATATGCTCTGCAGGAGATTCGGGAACAATCCGTCTGTAAGCACCTACACAGAAAATTATAAAAGAAAAATTGCTGTGATCTAAGAAGTGATATGTGATAGCTGGAAGGCATCACGGAAAAATTGAGATTAGAAACCATGCCGAGTTTTAATAGCAAGAGCAATTAACCATTGAACCAAATTACCAAAAACTCTGCACAGTGAAGTCCCACATCATGAGAGTGCTTTAGGCAGGTAAGATTATTCTAGTTCTCAAAAGAACTAAGTCAGCGATGTGCTATGGTTTGTGATATGCAGAAGCTCCAGCTACATGATTGCTTTAAAGCTTTTTGACCTTTTAATCTGCATGGGAAAATACATAGCAACGGTTATTCAAGCATCTCCATCTCACTGCCCTGTTGTGTGATGAATTTAGAAATAGCTGAATTAATTTCAATGCTGCTTCCTCAAAGAAAAACATTAATGTAACCAGATTACATATGGAGAGTTGACGTCGAATTGAGCATTTTGTAATTGGCTGTAAAGAACGGAAAGTTAAAGTTACAAAGAAAGCCAGGCCAGTATTCAGGAAGTCAAATACATCTCTGAGGATGTTCTCACAACCTGATCTCAAAGTGCTCAGGCATACATGCTCCTACACATAATGATACTGCAGAACAAACTGCTGTTTAAAAATAACAGGAAGAAAAAAAAAGGGGTTGCATCAAATTAGCCTTTCTTGTATAGATCACAACATAGTTAGCTGAATTTTGCTTTCTGCACTTCAGAACTCGGTTCCAACTGTACACTTATTTGTAAATCCAGCTGCTTATTCCTGAGTACACGAGGGCAATGCATTTCTTGTGTTTTCAACAAATACCGAAACACTGAAGTTCCCTAACAATGCAGCGCTTGATGAATCTGAATTGCTCACTCACCCACTGAAATTCTATACAGAGCAGCTCAGAGCTGTTAATCTCACAGCAAAACCTGCTTCCAAACCTTCACTTTCTTGAGCACCTCGGCAGGTACAGACACAGATTTCCATTATCCCTTCAGCAAATTTGAAAAAATTAATATAGCTCTTTTTGTATCGTTCAGTTTATCTTCCTATACCATAGAGAAGCTTTTATCAACAAGGAAACAGCCCACTTTTCCTCTGCCTGATCAGAAAAGAAATAACCTCCCACAAAAGTTCATGAACGAAACTGCCCTCCTCCCCCACATCCTCCTCGCCTTTAAACCAGGGTGCGTTCGTACCGAGCAGCAGGCACTATCAGCGAGGCTCAGGCTCATGCTGATTTAGTTGGATATGTACAACTTACAATGCACTTCTTAATCCCTTGTTCCTGCAGGACCAAAAGTCAGCCCTCTGCCTCATCCTACCAGCGTCCACAGCATCAGGCTATTCCTTAAATAAAACTTTCCCCAGTCAGTGGCATCGTGTTAGAGGTTCCCGTGCACTTCATGGGCTGGGACGTTTCTTCCAGTCTTCTCCGCCTGCAGTTCACCCACCAGCCATCCTTCCACCCGCCCGCACAGACACTTCTCGGCCCCTGCTGCTGCAGCACCTTTCTTCTAAATGCAGGTTATACGCTCCTCCTCCCCCCATATCAAAACCCGCACCCCGACCGCCCGGATGAACGGGTTCTCTCCTTCCCGCGCTTACCCGGGGCTCGGATAACACTTTAGTATCGCG